>NW_013754808.1:0-1069 GCF_000517525.1 Limulus polyphemus | reverse complement strand
GTTTGAGTTTTCTCCTTCTGTAATTTGTCACTTAATTCAACTCATTGTTTGAGTTTTCTCCTTCTGTAACTTGCACTTAATTCAACTCATTATTTAGGTCAACTCGAACTGCATCTTCAGAAAGAACAACTGCTCCAACTCCAACCACTCCAGCTGCTACCACAACAACTGCTGAAAGTAGCACTCCTCCAAGTACTGGAACTCAACAACAACAACAAAAACAACAACAAAAGCAGCAGCAACAACAACAGTCATCTCAGATCCAGCTTCAAGACTTGCAGAGCATTCTGTCCAGTCTTAATGGTAAGCTTTAAGTTGAGAGGGGGGGGGGGGGAACTGAAAAAAAAAAGTGAACTTCATATATACCATAAACTTGTTATTTGATGGTATAACACCAAGAATAAAGTTATTGCTTATTAAACATTTTCTATAGTTGATGATGTTAGGTCAGTTGAAATGAACTTTCAAATTGTCTACATAAAAGCTAAGCTTAAAGAAATAATTTTAATGTAACAGTTTTTGACTTCTTATTAACAACAGATTTCAGTAGATGACAGCTATGCATAGCTAAGGTGCAAATTAAAACTGAAATGATTCATCATCAGACAGCATTATATGCCTATGTAGGGAAAGTCCGGTTCTTGTTTTTCTTTCTTCCTTTCCGTCGCTGTAACTCATAAATCACAGTGTGCCTACTTCCAACCTGCACACCAAAACACTTCATTGCCCCCTAGGATGTGACTTTTAAACTTAGAGCCCCAAGTGATCTATGACAGGTTAGTTACAGCCCAAAATATATGCAATGATATAGATTGTTTAATATTGCCTAATATACATATCAGTCAATAGATGGCACCACCTGTGATGCTAATCGTAAAAGAAGTTCTGAAACTATCAGTAAAAAATTTTATTCTAAAATTGTTGGGATGTAAGGGTGGAAAAAGATCAGAAACTATAGAGCATTAGGAATGGGTGGAAAATCCATATTACCAATTCCTGCATTCAACCGCTCGCAGGGTGGATGCAATATAAGTTGCCACCACCTACACTATAAGAAGCTAATTCGATG
>NW_013754807.1:0-1070 GCF_000517525.1 Limulus polyphemus | reverse complement strand
AAACACTTTCAACCGTGGTATGGTTGTGAAACATTAAATTAAACACTTTCAACCGTGGTATGGTTGTGAAACATGAAGATTAAACACTTTCAACCGTGGTATGGCTGTGAAACATGAAGATTAAACACTTTCAACCGTGGTATGGTTGTGAAACATAAAGATTAAACACTTTCAACCGTGGTATGGCTGTGAAACATGAAGATTAAACACTTTCAACCGTGGTATGGTTGTGAAACATTAAATAATTAATTCTTAGATTAAGAACTTTTGTTTTCGGAAAGCTAGAATAATACATGGAAAGTATTACAAAAATCTCCATCCCAATTTTGAAAGGAAAACAAAAAAACAATAGTGGAAAACATAAACTTGTATTTTGTTTTGCCAAGTTCTTTATTATTATCATATATTAATCCCGCTAAATATACATTTACTCTTAAACCGAACTATGTTGGGATAGTTAGTGGTTCAGAGGCTGTAAAATATTTACTGTTTCACATGGAAAACTTTAGAGAGGACGTGTGCCCCCTCCAAATAAAACAACCAAAAACATGGGTTTTGAAAGTATTTACTGTTTCACATGGTAAACTAAAATATTTACTGTTTCATATGTAAAACTTTAGAGAGGACGTGTGCCTCCCTCCAAATAAAGCAACCGAAAACTTGGGTTTTGAAAGTATTTACTGTTTCACATGGTAAACTGAAATATTTACTGTTTTACATGGTAAACTTTAGAGAGGACGTGTCCCCCCTCCAAATAAAACAACTGAAAACATGGGTTTTGAAAGTATTTACTGTTTCACATGGTAAACTAAAATATTTACTGTTTCATATGTAAAACTTTAGAGAGGACGTGTGCCTCCCTCCAAATAAAGCAACCGAAAACTTGGGTTTTGAAAGTATTTACTGTTTCACATGGTAAACTAAAATATTTACTGTTTTACATGGTAAAGTTTAGAGAGGACGTGTCCCCCCCTCCAAATAAAACAATCGAAAACATGGGTTTTGAAAGACTCCTTCAACAGATACTGTGTTTCTTACTGTTATGTTTCGTTTGGTCTATAAAACTGATG
>NW_013754806.1:0-1070 GCF_000517525.1 Limulus polyphemus | reverse complement strand
GGCAGGCTTGTGTATCAAAATTTGTGTATCAATATACAGATTTGAATGTGGCCCAGCGGTATGTCTGCGGACTTACAACGCTAGAAATCCGGGTTTCGATACTTGTGGTGGGCAGAGCACAGATAGCCCATTGTGTAGCTTTGGGCTTAATTACAAACAAACAAGTTTGTTAAATTAATTTTGACGCCAGCTATAAAAGTGTCTTATTTATTTGTTTCTGTCAGAATTTCGCGCAAAGCTACTCAGAGCTAAGATTGAAATAAATCTTGGAAGATTGGCTGCTAAAGTCTTTCACAGGCTCTGGCTGGTTAAGGTTATAATTTCCTGTCAGTGACCTCCTCCCGGGAGTTGCGGAATGCTGTCACTTATATACAAGAGTTCTTCTAAGCCACGTAAACAGTATCAGCACGATATCAGAAGAGGGAGAAACATTAAACCACATCGAAAATCTCCTCCAATGATTCGCTGGTAAACTTGATAAGTTATAACCCTAGAATTCTGGGTTTAATCCATTCGGCATACGCAACACGGATAACCCGTTCTCTAGCTAAGGAAAATACAACGACAAAGTTCTAAAAAAATTTAGGTACACATATTTTTTAGTTTTTTTTATAAACATTGAGTAAATAAAACCGAGAGCTAAAAATTGAGTTTCGATTCATGCGGTGGGTAGAGAAGAGATATCTTTCACCTGATGATGACAAAACCTTGTCGAAACGTTGTAAATTTGCTGTTATGTTAAACTTATATAAAAGTTTTTATTCATTACCCGTCTCCAGCCATTATCTTTCACCTACGTCATTCATACCTACTCAATCATGCCCATCTGTCATACAATTTGCTTTCAATAAGCCTTTTACTGTGTTCAGTGAAATCTGAAATCAAGAGAAGACTTTAAAATATTCAATGTACGGGTTAAATCGCCAAAAGCTAGCGAAGAAGCATTAGAAACAATTGGGTCTAGTATGGATGATAACAATCAAGTTAACTTAGAAACAATTGGGTCTAGTATGGATGATAACAATCAAGTTAACTTAGAAACAATTGGGTCTAGTATGGGTGATAACAAT
>NW_013754805.1:0-1070 GCF_000517525.1 Limulus polyphemus | reverse complement strand
ATGCTACAAATCCCGATTTTGACTCCATATTTACAGTACTTATCGAAATTAGTGGAGTCAAATATACGCTATTTCCAGTCTTGTTTGTTTACTATTTTTAAGCCCTTAGCTGTAGGCTTGAAAATATAATATTTGCATTTTGATTCAACTTGTTTCTGTATTTTTTTGGATGATCCTTATTCCCCATTTTAAGTTAACAATTTTTTGCTAATATTGTTTATTAAGTTTTTATGTTCATTTACGAACAATAAATTTTAAGCTACATCTTAGATAAAGTAGATGCTTCAGGTTTTGATAGCTATAACCGTGGTAAAATCTTACATAAATTTCCCTTCTGACGTAACCATTACAAGCAAAACAAATTATATTACAGTTTAGGTTAATATATACATGATATGGCAAACGTTTGACAAAACATGTAAAATTTGTTTAGAAATGGCGATTACCATCCCTAATTTGGAAAATCGCTTAGTTATTTATTTAAGTAGAGGTAAAGAACTTTAATTTTAGCTTTTCATGTAATTTTAATTAATCTTGAAAATCCAAACGGTACAATAAAATAATGAGGATTTTGAATTTGTGGCTTGATTGATTGATTGAAGTTAAGCACATGGGATATCTGTGCTCTGCCCACCACGGGTATCGAAACCCGGTTTCTAGCGTTGTAAGTCCGCAGACATACCGCTGTGCCACTGGGAGGCGTATTTATAGCAAAGAAATTGCCAGCAATCAACACCATCCTACCGCCCATCATCCACAGTAAGGGATGACGACTGTCACTCTTATATATTATTAACATTAACTACTCTTGTATATGAAATAGTTAATTTTGATCTTAAAAACTAAATAAAAAATTGTTCTGGTGAACAATAAATTACTCAACAATCTCAGTTGAGCTACATCTAGTTAGCCGATGTATTAAATTGAGAGAAACAGAAGTACGAGAAGAATGCTGCCATAAGTAGGTGGGAACAGCTGCTACAAGTACGTGAGAATTGCTGCTACAAGTACGAGAGAACTGCTGTCACAAATACGAGAGAACTGCTGCTACAAGTACGGGAGAACTGCTG
>NW_013754804.1:0-1070 GCF_000517525.1 Limulus polyphemus | reverse complement strand
TATCAGCCTGGTAATAAGAGTTTAAAACAACTCTATCAGTCTGGTAATAAGAGTTAGTAACAACTCTAATAGTGTGGTAACAAGAGTTTATATTAATTCTAACAGTTTGGTAACAATAGTTTACAACAGCTCTAATAGTCTGGTAACAAGAGTTAATAACAACTTTATCGGTCTGGTAATAAGGGTTTATAACAAGTCTAACAATCTGTTAGCAAGTGTTTATATTAATTCTGACAGTATGGTAACAAGTGTTTATAACAACTCCAACAGTCTGATAACAAGAGTTCATAACAACTCTAACAGTGTGGTAACAAGAGTTTATATCAATTCTAACAATCTGTTAGCAAGTGTTTATATCAATTCTAACAGTTTGGTAACAAGTGTTTATAACAACTCTATCAGTCTGGTAATAAGAATTTAAAACAACTCTATCAGTTTGGTAACAAGAGTTTATATCAATTCTAACAGTTTGGTAACAAGAGTTTACAACAGCTCTAACAGTATAGTAACAAGAGTTAATAACAACTCTATCAGTCTGGTAATAAGAATTTAAAACAACTCTATCAGTCTGGTAATAAGAGTTTAAAACAACTCTAACAGTGTGGTAACAATAGTTAATAACAACTCCAACAGTGTGGTTACAAGAGTTTATAACAACCCTAACTGTCTGTTAGCTAGAGTTAATAAAAACTCTAACAGTCTGTTGGCAAGAGTTAATAACAACTCTAACAGTGTGGTAACAAGAGTTTATAACAACCCTAACAGTCTGTTAGCAAGAGTTAATAAAAACTCTAATAGTCTGTTAGCAAGAGTAAATAACAACTCTAACAGTGTGGTAATAAGAGTCTATAACAAGTCTAACAGACTGGTAACAAGAATTTTTCACATATCTAACAGTCTGTTAGCAAGAGTTAATAACAACTCTGACAGTGTGGTAATAGGAGTTTATAACAAGTCTAACAATCTGTTAGCAAGTGTTTATATCAATTCTAACAGTTTGGTAACAAGAGTTTATAACAACTCCAACACTGTAGTAACAATAGTTTATATCAATTCTGACAGTTTGGTAA
>NW_013754803.1:0-1070 GCF_000517525.1 Limulus polyphemus | reverse complement strand
ATGGGATGTTGAAATATCATGGGTTGCTGAAATATCATGGGTTGTTGAAATATCATGGGATGTTGAAATATCATGAACTGCTGAATTATCATGGTTGTTGAAATAACATGGGTTGTTGAAATATCATGGGTTTCTGTTGCTTACATTATCTAACTACATAAAGGTTATAAAAAGTATAACAAAAGAGACAGGTGATTTTAATTTTAATGGATTGGTGATTAATAACAACTCAGTACTTGGGTTTCACTGCCATCAACGAAGAACACTTATACAAGATTAAGTAATAAGGATAAGTTTTTCTGATATTTTTAAAATGGCTACGTCTGAATAATGAACTAAATTGAAGCATGTTTAACTTCTTCATACCTCATTAAGTTAAATGATAAAACTTTAGTATGGATTTGAAATATTTACAGAGCTTTATGTGGACAACAAAACTATATCTCTGACTAATTAGTTTTATGTAATAATGTATATATTAACGTTACCCTGATGACCTAATTAGTTTTAAATAATTAAAATAACGGCCACTTTAATACCATAAATTCTACAGAATAAGCAAGAGGAAACGCAACACACGATACTCAAACCTATCATTAAGTATTTTTATATTTATCATAATTAACTTCACAGTCATTTAGATACAATAAAAATCGTAGAATATTAAATCATTAAGTTCACTGGCTTTTATTTCATGTTCGTTTCTAGCATTATGAATTTTTCTAATTAATTCACTTAAATAAAACCTTTAGGACAGCATTAGAATTGTTAGTGCATATTTGATGTTATATGTGACTTACCCGTTTGGTTTTACTCTTTGGAGCAGGTGTTCTACACAATTTACGACAGCATTGGTAATTGCGGCCCGGCATGGTCAGGTGGTTAAGGCACTCGACTCGCAATCAGAGGGTCGCTGGTTCGAATCCCTGTCACACCAAACATGCTCGCCCTTTCAGCCGTGGGCGCGTTATAATGTGACGGTCAATCCCACTATTCGTTGGTAAAAGAGTAGCCCAAGAGTTGGCGGTGGGTGGTGATGACTAGCTGCCTTCCCTCTAGTCTTACACTGC
>NW_013754802.1:0-1070 GCF_000517525.1 Limulus polyphemus | reverse complement strand
TTGTGAAACAGTAGAGTTATCCTGCAAAGAAAACAATGAACCATCTTCATCCTCTTCATCTAGTAATTCAATTCCTGTGGCACCTCAACATAAACTGCTTTATCTGATCACACAAGAAGAGCTAAATGATCTGATTCATGACTTGTCTCTATCAAAGCAGCATGGGGAACTTCTTGGCTATTGTTTACAGAAATGGAATTTATTAGCTCCAAGAATAAGTTTAAATGTACCAAATTCACCATCAAAGTGTTGCTTCTCACTACAGCATGCAAGATACCTTATGTTTTTGCACAAATGAAAGAATTGGGTACTTAACGTCATCATAAAAAATGGATACTTTTTATCGACTCATGGAAAGTTTGTTATACTTGAGGTTAACAAATACAATCACCATAGGTAGTACATATGTGGTGATCTAAAAATTATTGTGCTCCACTCCTGCTAAGCCTACAGTGTGTATACCAAATATTGTTGCTTTTTGTGTCTCTGGGACAGCTGAGATGATGAAAATCTTTTCAAAATGAAGGAATGGCCAGTGAGAGAAATTTAAATACTAGGGAAACAATAATGAGTATCAACCTTTAGTGAATTCTCAAAATGTGTTTCTGCCTCCACTTTATATTAAACTAGGACTAATGAAAAAATTTTGTAAAAGGAATGAACAAAAATGGTAATGGTTTCAGCTATCTGTCTGACAAGTTTCCAAAAATCAGTTGAGCAAAAATGAAAGGAGATAACTTTGTTGGGCCACAGATTCGGAAAGTTCTGATGGAATTATTGTTTAAAACTCATAACGTTTATCAACGTTAAAATAAGTAAAAGTCCGTGTATAATTCTACATAAGTTCTGATGAAACAGGACTCAATCAGAAAGAACCTGCTGCCTGTAAATCATTAAAACTGGATGTCAAATATTTCTTAGAAAATCACTGAGATGTCGCTAAAGATGCACTCTTACATTCCCATTTAGAATTTAATTAATTCAATAATATGATGTTTCTTCTTGTAAAGGGTACGAAATTCATGGGAGAGTACGATATTCCTTTATCCAAGAATACGATGTTTCATTTC
>NW_013754801.1:0-1069 GCF_000517525.1 Limulus polyphemus | reverse complement strand
GTATTTGTCGTCTTATGCTAGAGTTGTGAAATTACATAATAATAACATTAATAATAATTTAAAAAATTATACTTTGAAATATAGTTGCTTGTTTTGTTAGAACCATTTTATAGCTCTCTCTCTTCTTTCCGGACAGGAGTGGTACTAATTTCTTGTGATTTTGTTATTCTCACAATGTAGATAATTATCTAAACTGCCTAACATTTTCCTCAGTTTCTAATTCTCCATTACGTTTCTTTATTTCTTGATACAATATGTCCTACAACTAATCACTGTAAACCTTAACTTTTAGTATAAAATGTGTAACTTATACTTACAACTTGCTTAAATACCGTTGCTGATCATCTTTGGGAAGTGGCAATGCGTAGAATTTATATTTGTTTGTCTGAGATAGAAATATGCGTTCTTATTTATCTTAGAATATTATTAGTCAAGAAGTCTGTTGGATGTTTGGCTGTTGATTCTATATCGGTAAGAATCACAGAAATAACATAACAAGACCAGTGGTACATTCATACCTACCTTCACAAACGAATCACATTCCTGAGGTCCAGTTTTCTGAACGTTTATAAATTACGTAAGGTTGCACCATTTATCATATGATAAAAAGCGATGCTCATCTTACGAAGATCCCGAAAGAGTTTCACACAGAAGTCACGATTTTATTTCTTTTGTTTTTGTTGCTACACCTCACGAATTGTTTTACCCAGGTTGAGAACTGTCTTTAATTAAGTTATAGTACTACATAAGTACCTATATCTTGTTACACTGTAATACAAAACATCATCAGTTCTAATAGAAACTTTTAGTATATTAGGTTCTCGTGTGATATCTATGACCATGAATATCATACTTCCTTATTTTAGTCATAATTATACTTTTTATACATAACAGACTCAAAACAGTACAGTTTTGTTCTTAAAAAGTACCTAGAGGGATCCTTCTGCAGTTATTTATAGTCGTTTATTTGTTTCATTTGAGATTTTGTTAAATGATTTAAACGTATAATAATTTAATCTATGTTTAGCCCATATGATCTTATTGTTATATAGATTTACATATACTACAT
>NW_013754800.1:0-1064 GCF_000517525.1 Limulus polyphemus | reverse complement strand
GCTTATATACTAGAAAAAAAAAGGGCGCCTCGAACAAACTAGAGTTGCCAGGGAAATTCACGATCCTTCTAGAAACTCCAGCGCGCATGCTCCCAGCGTCGCGTGACTTCCGCTGTTGTAACAATATGATAGGATACTTTAACAGAAGGAATGCGTGAACAAGAAATTTGTGAAGTAAGTGTAATGGACAACTTAACTGAGTTCTCCAATGTATATAATAAAGAGTTTGGCTAAATTTTCAAGAAAACAAACACAATCTTTATTATTCCAAAGACAAAAGAGAAACAAGGTACATATATATATTGTTACGTCTCTGGTCGTTAGTGAATTTTCCGTAAAAATTCTTTCCGAAGAAACTTTAGCGATATAAGTCCTTTCTTAAACAAAACTGTTTTTTTTTTCTGAATACAACTTTGCAATACACTTAATTTCCACAGTCACGCTATAACAAACGCTATAATTCACAACGAACGACTCGTGAGTCGTGCTCAACTCATTGTCAGTCTTTATCTCTGTCTGCAGTTCAATTACATTCTGTTGCCGTCACTTCTTGGCGGCTTATATACAAGAATACCGCATATCTAGTAAAAACTCGAGACTTCACGAAGGGACACAACGTTCTAGAAGCTCATGACGTGTTACCAGCGTCACGTGACTTCCGCTGTCGTAACAATATATATATATATATATATACTTGTGTGGAAATGACTTCAATTAATTATCTACTGGATGGTGTTTGATCCTATAGCTTTTACTATCTCAGGACTGATCTACACAAAAGTAAAAATATGTTGACCTAAGATCTCCTACTAGAATTGAACCATAAAAGTATGCTTGAATTCAACATCTAAACTCGATTATTTATCCAGTCGACAGCATTACCTTGTGACCCTTTTACAGCTTTGGTTGGCTGTAACATAGTAACATACAAACATAATAAAATCGGACAGCAAAAGTTTTTGCTGTCACTGATAATTTTCAATTCACATGCTGTGTGTTACTTCAATGTCTTTTTGGGCAGAATAGACATCATCTACTATCGGGAACAAACAAAGTAACTAGAA
>NW_013754799.1:0-1676 GCF_000517525.1 Limulus polyphemus | reverse complement strand
ATAACGGTCTTTTTGTCCTTCTTACATTATATTTACTTGACTTTGATAACGCCTATTTGTACTCCTTCTTACACTAAATTTTGTCGACTTTGATAACGGTCCTTTCAGACCTTCTTACACTAGATTTTTTCGACTTTGATAACGATCATTTTAATCCTTCTTACACTATATTTTCTTGACTTTGATAACCGCCATTTTAGTCCTTATTACTCTATATTTTGTTGACTTTAATAATCTTCTTAAACAAGATTTTGTCGACTTTGAAATCCATCAAAATAAGTTGTAAGAAGGATTAAAAAGACCGTTATCAAAGTCGTAAAAAATCTAGTGTAATAAGGACTAAAAAGACCGTTATCAAATTCGAAAAATCTAAAGAAGGAATAATAAGACCGTTATGATAACGGTCTCTTTAGTCCTTCTTCACTAGATTTCTCGACTTTGATAACGGTCTTTTTAGTTCTTGTTACTCTAGATTTAGTCGACTTTGATAATGGTCTTTTAGTCCTTCTTACACTATATTTTTTCGACTTTGATAACGCCCTTTTCAGTCCATCTTACACTATATTTTTTCGAATTTGATAACGGTCTTTTTACTCACTTCTTACACTACAGTTTGTCGACTTTATCAACGGTCTTTTTAGTCCTTCTTACATTGGATATGTTCGACTTTGATAACGGCCTTTTTAATCTTCCTTACACTAGATGTTTTCGACATTGATAATGGTCTTTTTAGACTTTCTTACACTAGATTTTTTCGACTTTGATAACGGTCTTTTTAGTACTTCTTACACTAGATTTGGTCGACTTTTATAAATGTCTTTTTAGTCCTTCTTACACTATATTTTTTCGACTTTGATAACGGCCTTTTTACTTATTTTTTACACTAGATTTTATCGACTTTGATAACGGCCTTTTTACTCACTTATTACACTAGATCTTGTCGATTTTGATAACGGTCTTTTTACTCACTTCTTACACTAGACTTTGTTGATTTTGTTAAGGGTCTTTTTAGACCTTCTTAAACTAGATTTTTTTGTAAATTCATAATTGTATTTTAGTCTTTCTTACACTAGATTTTGTTGATTTTAATAACAGTCTCTTTAGTCGTTGTTACACAAGATTTTGTCGACTTTGATAACGGTCTTATTATTTCTTCTTACTTTAGATTTTTTCGAATTTGATAACGGTCTTTTTAGTCCTTATTACACTAGATTTTTTACGACTTTGATAACAGTCTTTTTAATCCTTCATTCAACTTATTTTGAAAGTTTTGATAACGGTCTCTTTACTCCTTCTTACACTATATTTTCACGACTATGATAACGGCCTTTTTAGTCCTTCCTACACTAAATATTTTAGACATTGATAACGGTCTTTTTAGACCTTCTTACACTAGATTTTCTTGACTTTTATAACGGCCAGTTTAGTCCTTATTACTCTAGATTTTGTTGATTTTGATAACGGTCTTTTTACTCCTTCTTACACTAAATATTTTCGACTTTGATAACGACATTTTTAGTCCTTCTTACACTAGTTTTTTTCGACTTTGATAATGGTCTTTTTAATCCTTCTTACACTAGATTTCCTTGATTTTGATAACAGCCATTTTAGTCCTTATTACTCTAGTTTTTGTTGACTTTGATAACTGTCTTTTTACTACTTCTTACACTAAATTT
>NW_013754798.1:0-393 GCF_000517525.1 Limulus polyphemus | reverse complement strand
GTTTATAAATGTATGTTGATCTGTCATATGTCTCAATATAGAAATATGACTGTAAGGTTAGGTAGGTAATAAAAATCCCCAGGAAAACATATTTTCAGATAATGGGACATTTGGGATTTAAAGACTAAGACTAAGAAAGAAATGACATATGAAGAAAAATAGTTTTAATGGTTAAAATACAAGCAGATTCGTAAAGAGTATGATCATTATAATTGTGTTTTCAAGTATAAATAATGAACAACTTTCACTGACATTGAAGAACTCTTTCAAAAACCTAACCTTCTGCACATCTACTACTTGCTCTTAACATAAACATTCCTCAAAAGTTAAATAGTAACTCTTTAACATAAATATAGTATTTTATTTAACATAAGTATGGCCTACAGACAGAGC
>NW_013754797.1:0-1372 GCF_000517525.1 Limulus polyphemus | reverse complement strand
CAACAAGAAATTGATGTAGGGAGTGAAAATCATTAACTTCGTGAAAATCATTAGCTTGTTTCTTAATATAGGAAGTGAAAATAATTTACTTGTTTCTTGATGTAGAAAGTGAAAATCATTAACGCGTTTGTTAAAGTTGTGAGTGAAAATCATTTACTTGTTTCTTGATGTAGAGAGTGGAAATCATTTACCATTTTCTTGTTGTAGGGAGTGAAAATCATTTACTTGTTTCTTGATGTAAAAAGTGAAAATCAATTACTTGTTTCTTGATGTAAAGAGTGAAAATCATTTACTTGTTTGTCTCTACATCAAGAAACATGTAAATGAGTTTCACTTCCTACATGAAGAAACAAGTAAATTATTTTCACTCCCTACATCAAGAAACAAGTAAATGATTTTCACTCCTGCATCAAGAAACAAGTAAATGATTTTCACTCCCTACATTAAGAAACAAGTTAATGATTTTCACTCTGTCCACCAAGAAACAAGTAAATGATTTTCACTTCGTACAACAAGAAACAAGTAAATGATTTTCACTACATACGTCAAGAAACAAATAAATTATTTTCACTACATACATCAAGAAACAAATAAATGATTTTCACTTCCTACATTAAGAAACAATTAAATAATTTTCACTCCCTACAACAAGAAACAAGTAAATGATTTTCACTCCCTACAATACGAAACAAGTAAATGATTTTCACTACCTACATCAAGAAAGAAGTTAATGATTTTCACTCCCTACATCAAGAAACAAGTAAATGATTTTCACTCTTTACATCAAGAAACAAGTAATTGATTTTCACTTTTTACATCAAGAAACAGGTAAATGATTTTCACTCCCTACAACAAGAAAATGGTAAATGATTTCCACTCTCTACATCAAGAAACAAGTAAATGATTTTCACTCAGTACTTTAACAAACGCGTTAATGATTTTCACTTTCTACATCAAGAAACAAGTAAATTATTTTCACTTCCTATATTAAGAAACAAGTAAATTATTTTCACTTCGTATATTAAGAAACAAGCTAATGATTTTCACTCTCTACATCAAGAAACATGTAAATGAGTTTCACTTCCTACATGAAGAAACAGGTAAATTATTTTCACTCCCTACATCAAGAAACAAGTAAATGATTTTCACTCCCTGCATCAAGAAACAAGTAAATGATTTTCACTCCCTACATTAAGAAACAAGTTAATGATTTTCACTCTGTCCACCAAGAAACAAGTAAATGATTTTCACTTCGTACAACAAGAAACAAGTAAATGATTTTCACTACATACGTCAAGAAAGAAAGAAATTATTTTCACTACATACATCAAGAAACAAGTAAATGATTTTCACTTCCTACATTAAGAAATCA
>NW_013754796.1:0-1071 GCF_000517525.1 Limulus polyphemus | reverse complement strand
CCTACGTTAAGTCCAGCACAGAGGTACCAAGGTTGGTACAGTCATCTGGATTCAAGGCCAGAAAAGGTCAGCTTTCAGAGAGGTTTGAGGGACTTTGCTGGCACTGTAACAAACCTGGGCACAAGAGAGCTCAATGCTGGAAATTTCAACACAGGGGAGATGATACAGTAGGAAAGGCTGCTATCCAGAAAAGTTGTTGGAACTGTGGAAAACAAGGACATATGAGGAGCCAGTGTAGGAAGAATATTACCAACAAGTCGGCCTCAAGGAGACCAGTAGTGGTTGGTGTTGAGCGACGCCCACCAACCCCCATCATGAAAGTCCCTACAGCTAGGTGTAAAATGCCAAGCATACACAGTGTCTATGTGACAGGAAAGCTGGATGGCCAACAGTGCAACTTTGTCATAGACTCTGCGTCTCAGCAAACCCTTGTGAGTATCAAGGTGTTAGATCATGAAGGAGTACCAGAAGCCATACAGAAGCTTTATGGTGTGACAGGACATTCTACAAGATTGTGGGGACCAGTGTGGGTAACTATCGAGCTCATGGGCATAAAGGACAGACACAAAGTATACTTAGCTGACATTGAAGACGAATGTATATTAGGATTGGACTATCTACTACCAAGGAAGTTTGTAATTGATTTTGATAAAATGACATTTGGGAACAACAAAGGCCAAGTTCCAGTAACTGTTAAAAGAGAGTTTGAACTAATTATGTGCCATCAAGCTGAAGTCAAGCCGACTGAAAGAGTTGACGATGATGAAGTGGAACCAAATATAGATATCAAAGCAGAACAGGATAAAGACCAAGATTTGAAGCCAGTAATTGATTTTCTAAAGGCAAGTGTTTTGCGCTATGCTTGGGAGAAGGTGTCTAGTCTAAGCCCTGTGACAAAGAACTATTGGGCACAATGGGACCAGTTGAAGCTTGAAGATGGTATTCTTTTCCGGAGATGGGAAACTGCAGATGGGAAAGTGACGACCTGGCAAACGGTTATACCGAGGAAGTTACGAGAAGTTGTGCTGCGTCAATCCCATGATAGTTTAACAGGAGGACATCTCGGAGTTT
>NW_013754795.1:0-1071 GCF_000517525.1 Limulus polyphemus | reverse complement strand
CCTGGTTGACCCTGGACGACTCCGTAGCTTGTTTGACCATCATAATATCCATGAGGTACGGCAGGTGGAGCACTAGGTTTCCAACCTGCTTCTGGAGGTGGATAAAGGTTATAAGGCGGTGGAGGATCTGTCGATGGGTTTTGGTAACTGCCTTGGTAGTAGCTCATCTAAAACCATCGGGTATTAAGTAGGTTTTGTTTTATAATAAGAGACATTTCGAAATTATAAAGCATATTTTATTTTTATTGCAATAATGCCTTTATTGTGTGAAACATGACCTTAATATGGCCCTTCATTAAAGGACGAACTATAACATATATATTAATAATTCACTTCATCTCTTGTGAAAATGTTTGAAATATAATACAATAACATTATAATTTAAATATAAATACACTCAACTTACACGAATTTTCAAATCTTAACCATTAAACAGAGCACAACAAATATAAACACAGTGTAAAAATAAATTATTAACGATTTTCGAAATGAAATGCACAGAATCTATTTGCTTACTCACTAAATGTTTCCTGATTGGTCATTGTAAGTGATATGTTTGATTTATACAGAAAAATCTACTGGTTGCAACTTTTCCACATGCATAGTGTAACGAATTTGTTATCATATATTTATTTTAATGTCAACATTTGTTTAGATTAAATTTATATTTAGAAACATACATAGCATATACTGTTAAATATGTATTGCGAGACTCCCGCCTATTCTCCGAAGTTATAGAAGATCCTCGAGAGTAAGAATCAACAATATATGTGTTTACGTAAACATTTAAATTGTATTCCTCGGTAATCTGAATTTTCTAGAAAACCTTCCCAGGCTATAAATATAACCAACGCGATGCGCGCCAGAGAGAGTATCTATTATTAGTTCGCTAGTCAGTTTGCTATAAACTTCGGAAGTTATAACTGTGATTGTTATGTCGTTTACCAATCGGAAAACTTCAGATATTTCACCAGGAGAATTTACAAAATTCGAACATTACAAACCATTTAACTTCAGTGGATTCACATCGGACATTAATACTTTTACGAAAACATTACCTAACGTCATCGG
>NW_013754794.1:0-1810 GCF_000517525.1 Limulus polyphemus | reverse complement strand
GGTAAACTGCAGTGTAATGTGCTGTTGTTGGATTTGTTAGTGTCAATTTTGTTCGTGAGCTGAGTTTTATTGTGGGGAATGTTGGAGAGCTTTTCAACTATAGCTGGTGGGAATTTATTGGTGTGAATAAATGAGTGCTTTATGTGGTTAATTTCTTCATTTATGTGGTCAGTTGAACAGAGTCTTGTGGCTGTGTTTATGAGGTTTTTAAGTGTATTGATTTTTTGTGTGGTGTCATGAGCGGATTTTCAAAATTATTAGATCTGACACTGAGTTTAAAACAAAAATTCACCGCAAAAACACACACACTGGTCTCTACATCCCCTGGGGTTAAGAAAGGATAACTGTTTATTGTTTTCGTGTTCTATGGTAAATTTGATGTTGGGGTGAATAGAATTTATGTGTTTAAAAAAAGTTTTGCTGTCATGTTAAACTTATATTAAAGTTTTTCTTTATTACCCATTTAAGCCGTCTTCAGCCATTATTAAACAAATATTAATTAATCGCTATTCCTGACTCTTTGATTGTTAAACATTACCAATAAGTAAATGTTTGATTATGAGTATATATTCAAAGACGTTCAATTTTTGGTTCAAAATACAACACAACAAGCAACGTAAATATTGTTATGTAAATAAGTGTCCACACAAAATCAGAGACAAATTATACTTCAAATGTGTCATGCTTAGTTTATCACTTTAAACATTGAAGAAGCTCGCCAATAATGCTTCCCGAGTAGGATTCTGGATTTTTCGTAGAAAATCAATACAACTTTTAGTTGCAGTTGGGAAACAAATCAAGAATCAAAATTTGGTAGTTCAAACCCTCTTCGTCTTAACCCAGTATATGCTGAAAGACTGCAGTTAGATGATAATATAGTTAAGTAGTCATTCACATACTTGGTTCTTCCCTAAAGAAAGATTACATACGCTAGGATTGGAGTTCATGGATAAAGACGAGTCCACCTTTTGAAACTGCGCTACTTTCATAAACCCAAGTAGTGTAATGAAAAACTAAAATCATAAACTTCGCACAGTTTTTAAATTATAAGCTTTTTTATAAAGCCCTTCATAGCTATCACAGTGTCTCAGCTATTGTCCCTTGGTTTGTTGTGAATTTCGCGCAAAGCTATACGAGGGTTATCTGCGCTAGCCTTCCATAATTTAGCAGTTTAAGACTAGAGGGAAGGCAACTAGTCATCACCACCCACCGCCAACTCTTGGGCTGCTCTTTTACCAACGAATAGTGGGATTGATAGTCACATTATAATGTCCCCACGGCTGAAGGGCGAGCATGTTTAGTGTGACGGGGGATTTGAACCCGCGATTCGCAGATTACGCTTGTCCCTTGTGTTACCATTTCACAGTTTTCTCAGAAGAAATAATTTAAATCACAATCACGTTAAAATCAATTCATGTTAAAAAACGTTTCAAGTTTTTTATTCTTCTACGCAAAGATTCACGGCACAATATCATAAGTAGAAAAAGCCTACAAAATAATGTAAAATTCAGTAATAGCTACTATATTCTATCAATAGATACCCGTTTAAAACAATTCATCGGTAAGAATCCTAGAAATGGTGAATAGATAAAACCCTGGATTATATCATATTGTTACGTCTCTGGTCGTTTGTTAATTACTCGTAAAAATTCTTTCCGAAGAAATTCAGCGATACAAGTTCTTTCTTAGATAAAACTAGTTTATTCTTTTTCAATTCAACTTTGCAATACACTTAATTTCCACAGTCATCTTAACTCAACATACGCTATAATTTACAACGAACGATTCACGCACTTTACTTACTACCGCG
>NW_013754793.1:0-1071 GCF_000517525.1 Limulus polyphemus | reverse complement strand
CACCTCACACCTTGGATGTTGAACAAACACTGAACACGACAAAGAAAAAAACACAAACACTAAATACTGATGAAGAGGGTTTTACCCTAGTAAAATCTAAAAAACAAAAACAAAGTGAAAAACAAATACAAAGCGGAACAAATAATGAACAACAACACAAAACAGACAGCAAAAAACCTTCATATGCAATAATCATTCAGGGAATCCCCGGACATTACAATCAGCCACAACTAGCAAAAGAAATTCATCGGTGCAAACCGAAAGTACAGATCACAAACACTAAACGTCTACCCAGGGGCGGTGTTCTCGTTCGAGGACAAGAACCCGCAGACCTGAATAAATTATTACAGACATGGCCCGAAAACGCATTTAACACAAATGCAATAACAATACAACTTCCGGGAGCAAGGGCACAACCCAGGTCATTCGTGATAAGGGGAGTGCACTACTCCATAAGCACGGAAGACATACACGACATGTTACACACACAACAAGTAAAAGTAAATAAAGTAGAGAGAATAATTTCAAACATCACAAAAAAACCAACAAACTTAGTAAAAGTATACGTTGATAACACACAAGACATCACACACTACATAAACAATGGTATCATTATGTGGTACCAAAAATACACAGTAGAACTAACAAAAACACCAGCCATAGTAGTAACTCAATGTTACCACTGCCAGCGGTTTGGACATGTAGCAGCTGCATGCCAAGCCACTCCAAGATGCGTTGGCTGTGGTGAAAACCATCATATCACACAATGTACCAAACAAAAACCTGAACCAAAATGTTGCAACTGTGGAGAAAACCACACAGCCAACTACAAGGACTGTCAAAAGTACAAAAACATCAAAACCAAAATATACGAAATTAAAAACCCAAATGCACAAACACAAAAGCAACCCTAACCAACACAAACAACAAGAAAGACGTTACTTCCAACACCACAAACACAAAAAACAACATACGCAGCTGCAGTCACCAACACAATCACGAAACAGAGTGAACGAAAATCTACTAATGAAACACCCAAGGATAAAACCCCAGAATAACATAGGATCAGAT
>NW_013754792.1:0-1235 GCF_000517525.1 Limulus polyphemus | reverse complement strand
AAAACAAAACTTTGAACTCTAGTGTAAATTTGAATGCTGACTTCATTGACAAACATTGATCATAAAATAGCTTAATTCAATTTTAAATGTAACTAAGTAAAATTTTGTGACATGCACAGAAAAGGGTCACCAAAAAAGGGAGTTAAAGTACGTTTTCTTTACAATAACAACAAGGGTGCTTGTGGGAGAGGGGCTGCTACTTGCAATTGTTCTGAATTGTGCAAAATATCAATGCATGAGGTAACTGGGGATATCTGCTACACTATATTCACTAACATTGGTAGGTGTATGCACGAGAAGTCAGGCAATATGTTCAGAAGATGTATAACTGCACACAAGCGGATATGCATGATCCACATCTAAAAGAGCACAACAGATAATGCCTTCTTCATTCAAATGCTTGTGACTCTAAATTGCCATTTTTACGTTGCCTTGCACCTGATTATCTTTACATGAGGAAAACAATCAATATATTATACAGTGTCAGAAGAGCTGATTACAAAATTCGTGGCAATGACAGTGCACTACATAGAGGTGACATTTATGCATTGTAGGAAATTGCAAAAGATCTGAAGGTAAGTAAAAAATATTATGTTATATCATGTGAAGCGTTGTAGGAAATCAAAATTTTTGAAACTTTCAAAACAGCTTTCATATTTTATCACAAAAAGTGTCTAGAGCATGCTGAGTATCCTTGCATGCCATGTAACAAACTCTGTTAAAACACGAATGTGTATAAGTGGATTACTGCACCTTACTGATCACAGATGGTGCTTTGGAATGGTTGCTGGAATATATAGAACAACATCCTGCTCCAGATGATTGGTACTGTATAGAGTTAAATGGTTTAAAATGTTACTTGTTTCCTTAATAAGTTTACCAGCTAAATCATTATAAAAAGTGTTACTTCAGCAGGCAAAAACCTTCCAAGGACGGTGTCTGGAAAATGATGACCTGCTCGCCACATGGTCAAAAAAGGCGCTGGTTTCAACTTTGAATCTGCCTTTACCCTTGCAACAGATCTTGTAAAGGCTACCCAAGCATGAAAAATCTATTCCAGAGCATGGAGAACTATTTGTGTTGTGCAGCATACTTAGTCAAACAAATGTAGTTGGGCAGAATGGGATTGACACGGAAGTTGAAAGAAATCAATCAATTGCATCATAACATTAATATACCAACATCAGCATTAGGGTTAGCAATAGACCAAAGAATAACTAAATATGTTAGTGTAG
>NW_013754791.1:0-2198 GCF_000517525.1 Limulus polyphemus | reverse complement strand
GTCCATTTCTTCTTTCTTGTGTCATTCACTGTGTGTCATTTCTTCCTTAAGAAATGACACAGTGAATGACACAAGCTTTCTTGTGTCATTCACTGTTATACCTGGGTAAAGTGTCATAGTGTAGATTAATATATACCTGGGTAGAGTGTCATAGTGTAGATTAGTATATACGTGGGTAGAGTGTCATAGTGTAGATTAATATATACCTGGGTAAAGTGTCATAGTGTAGATTAATATATACCTGGGTAGAGTGTCATAGTGTAGATTAGTATATACGTGGGTAGAGTGTCATAGTGTAGATTAATATATACCTGGGTAGAGTGTCATAGTGTAGATTAATATATACGTAGGTAGAGTGCCATAGTGTAGATTAGTATATACGTAGGTAGAGTGTCATAGTGTAGATTAATATATACGTAGGTAGAGTGCCATACTGTAGATTGATATATATCTGGGTAGTGTTATTTACATTTATACTAATGAACAGAAGTAAGACGAGCTTGTTTCGGAAGTTCTCACGTGACCTCGAGATATAATGAAGTGACCTCGAAGTGCTGACCATGACTTTGTGGTAAAGGGACACGAACCAAGGACCCTCACAGTCCTGTACTGCTGTTAATGCTAACTAATTGTTCATCTGGAAGGTAGCAGATGCTACAGATGATAGTTACATCACTGTTGTTCTTATTACACAACATGCATGTTACATCAGAATGGAGGAAATGACACAAAAAGGAAGAAATGACACACAGTGAATGACACAAAAAGGAAGAAATGACACAGTGAATGACACAAAAAAGAAGAAATGACACACAGTGAATGACACAAAAAAGAAGAAATGACACAGTGAATGACACAAGAAGGAAGAAATGACACAGTGAATGACACAAGAAAGAAGAAATGACACAGTGAATGACACTATTAATCTACACTATGACACTCTACCCAGGTATATATTAATCTACACTATGACACTCTACCCAGGTATATACTAATCTACACTATGACACTCTACCCAGGTATATACTAATCTACACTATGACACTCTACCCAGGTATATACTAATCTACACTATGACACTCTACCCAGGTATATATTAATCTACACTATGACACTCTACCCAGGTATATACTAATCTACACTATGACACTCTACCCACGTATATATTAATCTACACTATGGCACTCTAGTTGTAAAGTGAATTATTTCGTATTATTTTGATTCAAACTAATTAAATAAATAATCCATGTAATTTTTGACTGCACGAGTTTGTCTTTTGTCCCCTCGTGGACGAACAGTAAGCTCGAAAGCTTGTAACGCTAGAATTCAGAGTTAGATCCCTGGTACTTCCTTCTATACTCAATTAAAATAATTAAAACCTGTTTATTTTCCCCATAATGTATGTTGATTTCTAGAGACGATAAGTCTGATTTCACAGGAAATACGTTCAGGCTTAGGTGAAAACAAACCTTTTATAATGACTATTCTACCCCTTTCCTTAACAAGAGCTTTGTTTTTGGCGTGAGACACCCGTCACGCTGCTATCTTGCGTATCAACCGTGTAAATAGCACATTGTTAAGTAATCCTATTTTTAAACAGCGCACTTCCGTTGTCGTGAGTTTTAGTTAGCTGTGACAACCACTTTCAGTGCGATTGTTAGTCCAGAAAGATTGTTCTTGAAAATCAGCCTTGCATTAAAATTGGACTTGAGACAGTCCTATGCGCCTGCGGGAAACAGTAACGTTGTTGACCAGAAGTGCAAGCTATTACGAAAATGCTTCAGTCTTTTTTGTCTTATTAGCGTCTAACAGAAGCTTGTTTGTTTGCTATTAAGCCTAGGATCGTACCTCGTATTTTAAGCCCTCAAATTTACAGCTGTTCTCTCAGAGGGCGGAGGGTAGTATTAATATAAGTAGCCGTCAACTACGAATTTTGCAAAGTTGTCTATAAAACGTGAAGACCAGAATAACAAGCGCTGATTTGCATTTCTGGATGAAGTAATGTACTCAACGTTGTAGCGCCATCTACAGGAAGAATAAATTATGATTTAAATACTAAAATTAATTTGAACTTGACGTCGTAGCAAAATGTATTGCAAGTACACAGGTGGCGCTATTATCAATTCAAAATTCTGATTATGAGACCTGAAGAACTTATTACTTTTAAGTTGAACGTGTTAAGATGTTTTGTTGTTATG
>NW_013754790.1:0-1378 GCF_000517525.1 Limulus polyphemus | reverse complement strand
CATAGAATTCAACTTCAAGAGCTCTGGCCATTGCATCATGCATAGTAGAGGGGGTGTGCTTGCTTTACTTGTATCTTCAGTTGTGGAGTGTCCAAGGCATCTACGAACTGATCCCTCAGCAGCAACTTGGGGAGATCGGGTGGTGTAGTTGGGTAGGCCTTGTGTGCCATACTTTCCAACTCTTGTGCCAGCTCTTGCAGGCTCTCCCCTTTAGCACGGACTCTAGTCCTAAACCTAGCCCTGTAGACTTCGGACTGTTTTTGGGTTCCATACCGGAGTTCTAGAGCAGCTATGAGTGCTCTATAGTTGTGCCTGTCGTCTGCTAACAACTGTCTAAGTATTTCCAGTGGTTGACCCTTCAAGCTCATTGCCAGATATACTGCTTTCTCCTCCTATGTCCATCCATTCATTTCTGCCAGGAGCTGAAATTGTGCTCTATATGCTTCCCAGGGTGCCTTCCCATCGAATTCCTGTGGCTTCCTTTGTACCAGTTCACCCCTATTGCTGACGCTCGTGTTTGGAATGTGACTTCTAGCAGGACTGAAGATGTCTGCATTAGGGTTTAGCTGCGGGGTCTGGAAGGGCTTCCCGTTGTCTGAGGCTGATTAGGTCGATGTCTAATGACAGTAGATCATTCTTTAATGCATTTAATTCCCTTTGAAATTTAGTAATGTTTTCCATTTGTGTACTCTGGCTTTCTCTCAACTGTTGGAGACTTTCTTCTTGTTTATTTTCTTTCTCCTCCAACCACTGCTGTAGTCTCTCTTCTTGTTTCTTTTCTTTTTCCTCCAACAACTGCTGTAATCTCTCTTCTTTTTTATTTTCTCGTTCTTCTTGTTTCTTTTCTTTTTCCTCCAACAGCTGCTGTATTCTCTCTCCTTGTTTCTTTTCTTTATCCTCCAACAACTGCTGTAATCTTTCTTCTTGTTTCTTTTTCCTCCAACAATTGCTGTAATCTTTCTTCTTGTTTCTTTTCTCGTTTTCTTGTTTCTTTTGCTGTTCTTGTATTGCTGCCATCAAGCCTGCTAAGCTGTAGTTTGATTTGGCACTTCTGGTTTCCATCTTTTTTTTTTTCTTTTTCATCCCACTCTCTGACACCAATTTGTTACGTCTCTGTTCGTTTGTTAATTTATCTTAGAAATTCTTCCCGAGAAACTTCAGCGACACAAGTCTTTTCTTAAATAAAAGTGGTTTATTCTTTCTCAATACAACTTTGCAATACACTTAATTTCCACAGTCACTTTAACACATGCTATAATTCTCAACGAATGATTCACGCACTTCACCTACTACTGCGCTTGACTCAATTATCCGTCTATATCTTCAATTTCTCTGTCCGCTATTCAATTCCGATCAATTGTCTGGCGCTTTTATATAC
>NW_013754789.1:0-1644 GCF_000517525.1 Limulus polyphemus | reverse complement strand
GACAAGATATCATGATCATTTGGTACTAAGGTTGACTCGTCACAAGATATCATGATCGTTTGGGACTAAGGTTGACTTGTGACAATATATCATGATCATTTGGGACTAAAGTTGACTCATCACGAGATATCATGATCATTTGGGACTAAAGTTGACTCATCACGAGATATCATGATCATTTGGTACTATGTTTGACTCATGACTTCATGGGTAACATGACAGGATAGCATGACCATTTGGTACCAAGACTGACTCATGACTTCATGGGTAACATGACAGGATATTATGATCATTTGGTACCAAGACTGACTCATGACTTCATGGGTAACATGGCAGGATAGCATGATCATTTGGTACGAAGACTGACTCATGACTTCATGGGTAACATGACAGGATAGCATGATCATTTGATACCAAGACTGACTAATGACTCCATGGTTAACATGACAGAATAGCATGATCATTTGGTACTATGTTTGACTTATGATTTCATGGGTAACATGACAGGATAGCATGATCATTTGGTACCAAGACTGACTCATGACTTCATGGGTAACATGACAGAATAGCATGATCATTTGGTACCAAGACTGACTAATGACTCCATGGTTAACATTTATCATGAATATGGAAATTATTCTGACAGTTCATGCTGTATAAAACCACATTTGTAAATTTATCTTTAAAACAACATACTCCAACTGAAACACCTGTACACAGGTGGTACAATTTTAACAAGTGATAACTTTGAAACAAAGATAAAAGATGCAGTAAAAACCCACTAGCTTTAGTCTATCTCATCAGTTTTGGCCTATACCAAAATTCAAGATTTTTATAAAAAAACAAAACAAATTGGTAACGATTCAGCAAAAACAACAGACCATTGTGCTACTTGGAAATACAGGGTCACAAAGTCTTAATAGTGTAAATGCAACACCAGCTTGAGAAAACTGTGTTATGTGCAACATCCACATTTTTGTACTTGCAATGATTATTTTAGATTTATAGAAGGTTTCCACTTTTATTTGATTGTTTCTTTTCAGTTGACACTTGGTAGTTCCTTGATTAACAATTAACACTGAAAAAAAATATTAGTTTCATATGAACACACTTTAAGTTAAGGGGAGCTTTAAATTTCATACTAACACACTTTAAATCCAGCTTACAGTAACTTAAGTAGCCCCTGGAATCCTACTTATTTTTTCCCCATGATGGATGCACCGTCAACTTATGGAGTTATCCTATGTTCCTATGCATGGGCATCATCAAACAAACCATTTAAGAAAAGGCACAAGCAGATCCACAACACAAGATCCTCATATCTTGGGAGGAGCACTGGATAAACCAACATAAATAATAATAAAAAAAAGTATCCAGCAATTGAATCATTGGACTTAGACCTGGACAATGCTGGATACCCGCCCCCCTCATCCCCAACAGTTGAAAAGTGATACTGTTATTGGTATGTATTTCTTCCAGCAAGATTAGACATTATCACATTTTGCACTTTGTTTTTGTGAAACACTGGACAACATCCTGATATATAGGACCATTACCATGGCTTCAAGACCTTGCACCAATGGACAGAAAGTCCATGGTACAGATGCTAATTTCACAGACAATATCAAGAAAATGTGCTTGCCA
>NW_013754788.1:0-1061 GCF_000517525.1 Limulus polyphemus | reverse complement strand
ATACACAAACATTAAAAACAAAATTGACGTTTATTACATTTAACCGAATAATCACCAATAGAACATTCCAGTTTTACTTTCAACTTTCAAAATTAACAAACAAAATGTGCACACCAGTTTGCAGAATTCCTGTATTTTTGGATCTTATTTAAATTTTATCTGATGAACTGTAGCATTTTGGCGTTTTCGGGTAAAAGCCTTGACCTTTCGTATGTGATAATGTTGCCAGCGGCGCTAAAAGTCCGTTCGCTGTCTACACTGGTCGGAGGTGCGAAGAGATAACACCTCGCTATCCTGGCCATTGTGTGAAATCGAGCTTCATTTGACGGCCAAAAATGAGGTCAGTTAAAGTAAACGTAGAAACAGTGATGTTGACACCTTGTAGTTTGTTTGTTTGTTTGTCTTTTGAATTTCACGCAAAGCTACACGCGGGCTATCTGCGCCAGCCATCCCTGATTTAGCAATGTAAGACTTGAGGGAAGGCAGTTAGTCATCACCACCCACCACCAACTCTTGAACTACTCTTTTACCAACGAATAGTGGGATTGACCGTAACATTATAACGCCCCCACGGCTGAAAGGGCGAGCATGTTTAGTGTGACGGGGATTCGAACCCACGACCCTCAGATTGTGAGTCGAGCCGCCGATTAATGTCTAGCCCCAACTTCTCAAACCCTAACCCCTACTGTTCTCAAAATCCCCCACCTTCTCCAGAACTCCATTTATCAAGCCATGCCTGTTATTAACCTCTATTGTTCTCTGAATCCCCAACTTTCAGGGGCGGTCAGTCTTTGTTGCTCGGAACACTTTTTTTAACTAAATCAATTATTGACTGTAACTAAGATACCATTTTCAATTACCCTGATTCGACACTCGGCCACTTACCGATATCATAAGTACGGTAGTACTTATGGTAGAAATGGGCCAGATGTGCAACATGTGTGATACAAATTAAAATCACACACACACACTGCAAACAGCATGTAAACAAATATAAGCACTTTACACAAATTGTTGAGTAGTAAACAAACCAACTGCAGAATAAAAAAAAAACACCAAAT
>NW_013754787.1:0-1068 GCF_000517525.1 Limulus polyphemus | reverse complement strand
ACTCTAATCCCTTATAGTGATGGCACACGACGAGACGCACATTCGGCATGTAACGATGTTTGAATACAAAAAGGGAAACAACGCCTCTGTAGCCACAAAGAATATCAAAGAAGTTTATGGAAATGTTTTGAACGTTCGTAAGTGACAACGATGGTTCAGCAAATTTCATTCAGGTGACTTTAGCCTTAAAAACTGTAACGGCAGGGGCCGACATGTTGGAATTGATATTGGTGCTCTGAAGACGCTTGTTAAGTCTAATCCAAGGCATCACACTCGTGAAATGGCCCTGAAATTGCATGTCTCTCATGAAACAATACGTAAACGTCTAAGGAATATTGGAAAACTCCATAAAGAAGGTATTTGGGTGCCTCACGAACTTTCCGATGATCATCGTTTCTAACGTGTGGACGTTACTTTGTCTCTTCTGACGCGTAATGTGCGTGAACCATTTTTGGACAGAATTGTCCCCGGTGATGAAAAATGGATTGCGAATATTAAACGCCAAAAACAATGGCTCAGTCTAGACAAAAACTACTTTCGACTCCAAAACCTGGACTAAATTCGCAGAATATGATGTTTTGCATTCGGTAGGACATCAAAGGAGTAATTCATTTTGAACTCCTCAATCCACAGCAAACTGTCAATCTATAGATTTACAGTCAGCAACAGGAATGTTTAAATCGAGCCCTTCATTAGAAACGCCCTTCTTGTCAATCGGAAAGGTGTTCTTCTCTTCTTCTTCACAACAATGCACGTCCACATGTGGCATGTTTGAGGCAGTACAAAATTATGGAGTTGGGTTGGAAGTTCTCCCCTCCCACCATATTCTCCAGATATGGCACCATCAGATTACCATCTTTTTCGTTCGCTGCAACACCATTTTAATGGGAAAACGTATGAAAATGCGGAAGATGTTAAAGATGACATCGACATGTTTATTACTTCAAAGCCAAGTGATTTCTGTAATCAGACATTAACAACCTAATTGTAAGATGGAAAATCATCATCGATAAGAATGGAGACTATTTAATTTAATAAATGTTTTGTTTTGATACATAAGTTGTTTGA
>NW_013754786.1:0-1673 GCF_000517525.1 Limulus polyphemus | reverse complement strand
CTCTAGGTACCCTATCCAAACAGTACGTTGGTAATTATGTCTTCCACAGATCTCTTTATCTCTAGGTACCCTATCCAAACAGTACGTTGGTAATTATGTCTTCCACAGATCTCTTTATCTCTAGGTACTATATCTGAACAGTACGTTGGTAACTATGGTCTTCCACAGATCTCTTTATCTCTAGGTACCATATTCAAACAGTAAGTTGGTGACCATGGTCTTCCACAGATCCCCCTCTCTCTAGGTACCATATCCAAACAGTACGTTGGTAACTATGGTCTTCCACAGATCTCTCTCTCTCTCTCTCTCTCTATGCAGACACTAGTTCTTCATGTGTCACTTTATTTACAAACTGTCTTACTTCAATATTCTATACAAACCTTTGCCTATATGCAGACAATAGTTCTTCATGTGTCACTTTATTTACTCACTGTCTTACTTAAATATTCTATACAAACCCTTGCCTATATGCAGACACTAGTTCTTCATGTGTCACTTTATTTACTAACTGTCTTACTTAAATATTCTATACAAACCTTTACCTACATGCAGACACTAGTTCTTCATGTGTCACTTTATTTACTCACTGTCTTACTTAAATATTATATACGAACCTTTGCCTTCCTGCAGACACTAGTTCTTCATGTGTCACTTTATTTACTCACTGTCTTACTTAAATATTCTATACAAACCTTTGCCTATATGCAGACACTAGTTCTTCATGTGTCACTTTATTTACTAACTGTCTTACTTAAATATTCTATACAAACCCTTGCCTACCTGCAGACAATAGTTCTTCATGTGTCACTATATTTACCAACTGTCGTTTTTAGGTTTCCTATATAGACTTACTTACCAGCTCACACAAATGTTTTATTTGTCTTTTTATCCATCAAATTGCCAATATATGATAGTTCTTAGCGTCCTCTATTGGCAAAACTACAAAATAATTCTAGACATCACCATTTTATTAAAGTTTCATAGTGGTTTGCCATGATAAGAATATTCTTGAGCTGAAAGATTATTTAAATACCAGAAAATCCAATGTAACATATATCGCAATGCATTTATAACAATAAAATTTATAAATAATTATGTTTAAGAATGGTAATGTTTTGAGGTAAAATAACACTAGAAGAGAGAAACAGTATTTTTTAAGATATTAGAATTAGTAGTTTATAGCAAAAATTTTACTGAACTTCAAATTTAGTTGATGCTTCATACTATACATAATTTATAAAGTATTAAGAAAAAATGAGCTTTGATAAAGTTTAACTTCAAATTTAAATAAAATGAAATAAATTATGATTTAAAGCAAGTTTTTCAAAGAATATTATCATTAAACTTCGAACAGGCGTGGCCGAGTATTAGGGAGTTCGAACGCGAATCGGGGGGTCCATAGTTCGTGTCCCGTTTCTGCAAAATAGAGCTCCACACCTTAGAACTGTAAGTACATTATAAGAGTGACAGTCAACTTCCACTATTCGATCAGACTAAAGTAGCCTAAATGTTGGCGGTGGTTGCGGTTGACTAGCTGTCTTCCCTCTAGTCTATCAGTTAATAATTGGGAAAGGCTACTTCAGATAGACTTGTGTAACTTTACACAACTATTTGAAACAAATAAACTTTCAATATCCAATATCTTTTTATAAACTAGATGGAGTAGATGTTTC
>NW_013754785.1:0-1074 GCF_000517525.1 Limulus polyphemus | reverse complement strand
ACCTCTCGTTTCCATTTTTTTTTCCTATCCCACTTCTGACACCAATTTGTTACGTCTCCATTTGTTAATTAATTTTCCGTAACTTAGTTCCGACGAAACTTTAGTGACACAAGACCTTTCTTAAAAAAAACTGGTTTATTCTTTCTGAATATAACTTTACCGATACACTCAACTTCAACAGTTGCGCTATAACAAACTATAATTCACGTCTCTCTCTGACTGCAGTTCAATTACTCATTACCTACACACACACATTATTCCAGTCACGTTGTCACCCTCTCATATATATATCTAGTAATCTCCCGACAATTCACAAAGGTTCGAGAAGGCGGTGGCGTGATACTAGTCACGTGACCTCGCTGATGCAACAATACCTTTGATATAAAACATGGCTTCTTTATGTGAAAAGTAGTATGGACTATTTCCACAATGTACTTTGTGATAACCCAGAGTTAAACCAAAGAACTCTCTGGTGATTTAACTTTTCAGCATATTAAAAATAAAAATAATGATGTTGAAAACCATAAGGATTTTCAAGTGCATACTACATATGATTTTATAACTACGTAATATGATTTTTTTTTTCAGAATAAAGGACAGAGGCGACGCTAGGCACTTAAAAGATTCGGAGCTTGGGTTCATAGGCGCGGGAATTTTCAGCGTTTCACTATGATATTGATCATGTTTTTCTATTCTGATTTTTTCAATACACCAAATGAGGATTCGGGACCCTTGTGCCAGTGCTTAACGACACCTCTGGTAAAGTAAAAAAACGTACATAATCATGACCAGCAGCCTTCAAAACATTTACTTCAAAGTAGTTGATTTTATGATATTTTAGCAGATAACATCTATAGAAAAGTTGTGTTTATTCTTATATAATCTGCCTGTATTCTCTTCATAGTGAAATATTAAACAATATGTTGCGCCAGCGAGGTCACGTGACTAGTATCACGCCACTTCTTTCTCGAACCTTCGGGAAATTACTGGATTGGGGGTAGTCTGGTATATATAAGATGGTCACAACGTGACGGGACAATATGTAGGTAGTGAGTAACTGAACTGCAGTCAGAG
>NW_013754784.1:0-1068 GCF_000517525.1 Limulus polyphemus | reverse complement strand
GTTTTCTTGCAACTGCTGTTGTTTCTCTTCTTATTTCTTTTCTTTTTCCTCCAACAACTGCTGTAATTTCTCTTCTCGTTCTTCTTGTTTCTTTTCTTGTTTATTTTCTCGTTCTTCTTGTTTCTTTTGCTGTTCTTGTATTGCTGCCTTCAAGTCTGTTATGCTGTAGTTTGACTTGCCGCTTCTCGTTTCCATTTTTTTGTCCCACTCTCTGACACCAATTTGTTACGTCTCCGTTCGTTAGTTAATTTTCCGTAAAATTCTTTCCAGAGAAACTTTACCGATACAAGTCCTTTCTTAAATAAAACTAGTTTATTCTTTCTGAATACAACTTAAAGATACACTTAATTTCAACAGCCGCGGTATAACAAACACTATATCTCTCAACAACGTCTCACGTGCCCAACAATATTTTCTCTGTCCGCAGTTCAATTACTCAATTCATTATTGCCGTCACGTTGTGACCGTCTTATATATAAAAGAATACCGAGATCTAGTAAACTCCCGACATTTCACCAACGTTCCAGAAGCACGTGGCATGATATAAGGGTCACGTGACCCCCGATGTCGTAACAGTAATTTGGTTTGTAAATCTAAAAAGAAATAATCAATTAACATTTCTTCGGATAATAGGTGGGATTTAATAGCTTTTGATAACCATCTGTAGCATCTTGTGTTTACGAACCTCCCAGATGTCTAATCGATTCTACTTCCTCTTTTTTCTTTTTTTTTGAAGGGGGGGGATATAGTTGCTTTACTGTTTTGTTACATATACAGAGGCGTCGGAACCGGGGTTGCTGGAGTGCTGTAGTACACCCACTTTTAGATGTTTGAGTTATATAGCAACAATAAATTACATTATCATATTAATTTTCTAGAGGACATGTCTCCAGATCCCGCTAGATTGAGCTACTTTTGACAGCAACTCCTTACCCTTTCAACCTGTTATTGTAAAATCAGCATGTCTAGACAAGCACCCCCACTTTGCAGCTCCTTCCGACACCACTGATATATAAGTAAAATAGTCGTCAAATATAATGAGAAACAAGAGGAAATATATAAATACTG
>NW_013754783.1:0-1069 GCF_000517525.1 Limulus polyphemus | reverse complement strand
ATTATCAAATGATTGACGCAGCACAACTTCCCGTAACTTTCTCGGTATAACTGTTTGCCAGGTCGTTATTTTTCCATCTGTAGTCTCCCATCTCCGGACAACAATACCATCTTCAAGCTTCAACTGGTCCCATTCTGCTCAATAGTTCTTTGTCACAGGGCTTAAGCTAGCACCTTCTCCCAAGCAGGGCGCAAAACACTTGCTTGTACAAAATCAATTATTGGCTTCAAATCTTGGTCTTTCTCCTTCTCTGCTTTAATATCTATACCTGGTTTCACTTCACCATCATCAACTCCTTCAGTCACCTTGACTTCAGCTTGATGGCACCTAGTTAATTCAACCTCTCTTTTGCAGCAATGTCTGCAGTCATTTTTGCAGGGTCTTCGGCTCAGTCCATCGGCATTTCCATGAAATTTTCCTTCTCTGTATTCAATATCATAATTATACTGGTCTATCTTTCCGATCCAACGAGACAGTTGTCCCTCTGGGTTCTTTAATGGTCTGTCCTGATAGAAAACCTAGCCCCATAGATGTAAGGATGGAAATACGTCAGACTCTTTACTATAGCAAAGAGTTCCTTTCGTGTTACACAGTAGTTCCTCTCTGGTCTACTCAAAACCTACTGAAGTAGGCCACCACATGTTCGTTTTCACAGAGTCACAAGAAACTTCTTAACTCTCCCACATTGTCTGGTGTTGCCCAATCACATACTGCTTTCACCTTGTCTGGATCAGTTCGTACCCCATTCTCACTTACAATGTGACCCAAGTAAAGCACCTTTTTCTGGAACAAGTGGCATTTATTGGGAGTGGAGTTTGAGATTTGCTGCCTTCAAACACTTGAAAACTTCCTCTAGCCGGGATACTTTTCCTCATCAAATGTTGCTGCAAACACAATGACATCATCCAGGTACACTAGGTCTATTCTCCATTGTAGGACTTCTAGTACTCTTTCCATCAGCCTCTCAAATGTTGCTGGAGCATTGCTAAGCTCGAATGGCATCACACAGTATTGCCAGCGACCTTAGCCATAACTAAATGCAGTCTTAGGTTTATCTGCTTCAGTCATT
>NW_013754782.1:0-1582 GCF_000517525.1 Limulus polyphemus | reverse complement strand
GAAGAGAAATTACAGCAGTTCTTGGAGAAAAAAGAAAAGAAACAAGAAGAACGAGAAAATAAACAAGAAGAGAGACTACAGCAGTGGTTAGAGGAGAGAAAAAAAGAAACAAGAAGAGATACAACAGCAGTTGCAAGAAAACCTGCAACAGTGGCAGCTGGAACAGCAAAATAAACAAGAGAGATTACAACAATTGTTGGAGATAAAAGAATAGAAACAAGTAGAATGAGAAAAGAAACAAGAAGAGAGATTACAGCAGTGGCAAGAAAACCTGCAACAGTGACAGCTCGAACGGCAAAATAAACAAGAGAGATTACAGCAGTGGTTGGAGGAGAAAGAAAATAAACAAGAAGATCGTGAAAAGAAACAAGAAGAGAGATTACAGCAGTTATTGGAGGAAAAAGAAAAGAAACAAGAAGAGAGATTACAACAGTTATTGGATGAGAAAGAAAATAAACAAGAAGAGAGATTACAACAGTTATTGGAGGAGAAAGAAAATAAACAAGAAGAAAGTCTCCAAAAGTTGCAGGAAAGTCAGCAGCAACTATATGAATATCAACAATAGTGGCAAAAAGTACAAATAGAAAACATTAGTCAATTTCAAAGCGAATTAAATACATTAAAGGATGATTTATTGTCTTTTACACAGGGAGGATACATTAACCATCGACTTAATCAGCCCCAGACAATGGCAAGCCCCTTCCAGACCCTGCAGCTAAACCCTAATGCAGACATATTCAGTCCCATTAGAAGTCACATCCCAGATATGAATGTCAGTAATGGGAGTGATCCAGTGCAAAGGAAGCCACAGGAATTCGATGGGAAGGCACCGTGGGAAGCATATAGAGCACAGTTTGAGTTGCTGGCAGAGATGAATGGATGGACAGAGGAGCAGAAAGCAGTATATCTGGCAACGAGCTTGAAGAAACAACGACTGGAAATACTTAGACAGTTGTCAGCAGACGACAGGCACAACTATAGAACACTGGTAGCGGCTCTAGAACTCAGGTATGGAACCCAAAATAAGTCAGGTTTAGGACGAGAGTCCGCGCTAGAGAGGAGAGCCTGCAAGAGCTGGCACAGGACTTGGAAAGTATGGCACACAAGTCCTACCCAACTGTGCCACCCGATCTCCTCAAGTTGTTGCTGAGGGATCAGTTTGTAGACGACTTGGACAGCCCACAACTGAAAATACAAGTGAAGCAAGCACACCCCTCTACTATACAGGATACAATGACCAGAGCTCTTGAATTTGAATCCTACGTTAAGTCCAGCACAGAGGTACCAATGTTGGAACAGTCATCAGGATTCAAGGCCAGAAAAGGTCAGCTTTCAGAGAGGTTTGACGGACTTTGCTGGCACTGTAATAAACCTGGGCACAAGAGAGCTCAATGCTGGCACTTTCAACACAGGAGAGATGCCACAGCAGGAAAGGCTGTTACCCAGAAAGGTTGTTGGAACTGTGGAGAGCAAGTACATATGAGGAGCCAGTGTAAGAAGAATATTACCAATAAGTCAGCCTCAAGGAGACCAGTAGTGGTTGGTGTTGAGGGACACCCACCAACCCCCATCGTGAAAGTCC
>NW_013754781.1:0-1070 GCF_000517525.1 Limulus polyphemus | reverse complement strand
TATTAAAGAAAACTGTATAATTAAAGTGAATAATAAAATATGTCCAAGAAGAAAAAACTACATATTTTCAGTGTAAATACTGAATGCAAAGATATCAAATATCCATAAAAACCAAACACATATATGTATATATTTACTGAATCTTTCATCTACCGTTATATGCTAAATCAAACGTTAAATATCTACGTTTACTGACTGATTGAAAATTTCCGAAGGATTTGTTATCATCATATTTTGCAAAAGAGATTTAGTTGTGGATTGTTTCGCTCGCCTTTGTCCGTTTAAAAACGTTTGTTTTAGAAAATTGTGATTATTCGATATTCAACAGTAATTTATATTAATGCTGAAATAGTGAAAAAGTAAATGGAACTTTTAATTCTTATTTCAGTAAACTACTAAGGTAATGTGATTACTCAGATCGCTTACTTCTTATTGCTGGCTTTTTTGATATATGAAACCCTTTCCTTCAGGCCTTTAAGAGCTTTCTCAATAGCTTCATCGAGTAGCTTGGAGTCTGTCAAAACTTTGCTTATAATCAAATTGCCTAAATCGGTATCGTTCAGGATATCAGGAGAAGGAGTTAAGGTGTAGTTTGTTTCAACGTCGTTCTTCGTTTATATAGATAAACGTAAGGCCTGATCATCAAAATCTTTGTTAATTGCTACCTTGTCTTCCTTGAAAGCTTCCGATATTTTCTGTATTATTTCACTCCCTTGAATGTACTTGTCCAGAATGTCAGAGGAAATAGTCAAAAACTCATTCATCTGAACATTATGAAGGTTGAAGAATAATAACGACAACACTGTAAACAACATCCTAGAGGAAAGAGAGGAAATGTGAAAGAAAACGTTAATCTATTTAAATAAACTTATTTCTGATGTATAATTTACTTACCTGGTCGTTATACACGTCGGTGCTGTGGCTGAACATCAAACTCTCCTCAATCTTGAGAAGACTGCTTCAGTGGAGGTGATTTTAAGAGTATTTATAATTACCAACCATCTATCTTTTATCCTTATTCGGTCTTTCTATATTTCTATGAAACGTTTTATTTAAAGATGTCATTCAAG
>NW_013754780.1:0-1072 GCF_000517525.1 Limulus polyphemus | reverse complement strand
GGTGCCAAAAGTGTCTTTGTCCCCTGGTGCTGAGAACCCTTGCTATGCCACTGGTATCTGTGACTTGTTGGCAATAAATTTGTACAATAAACAAACAGCAACACAGTTCACTTGTTTTAAAGTAATATATTAAAACAAGTCAAAAATATTGTTGCGTCAGCGAGGTCACGTGACTATTGTCATGCCACCTATTTTCTAGAAGTATCTTGTACCTTCGGGAATAGTCGGGAGATTACTAGATATAGGGTAGTCTGGTATATATATAAGAGGGTGACAACGTGACGGGATAATGTGTGTAGGAAGTGAGTAATTGATCTGCAGTCAGAGAGTATTGTTGAAGTTCGTTATAGCGTTTTTTTTAGCGCGAATGTTGAAATCAAGTGTATCGTAAAGTTATATTCAGAAAGAATAAACCAGCTTTATTAAGTAAGGACTTGTGTCGCTAAAGTTTCGTCGGAACGAAGTTACGGAAAGTTAATTAACAAACGGAGACGTAACAAATTGGTGTCGGAAGTGGGATTAAAAAAAAATGGAGACGAGAAGCGGCACATCAAACTACAGCTTAAAAGACTTGATGGCAGCAATACAAAAGCAGCAAAAGAAACAAGAAGAACGAGAAAAGAAACAAGAAGTGAGACAACAGCAGTTGCAAGAAAACCTGCAACAGTGGCAGCTTGAACAGCAGAATAAACAAGAGAAATTACAGCAGTTGTTGGAGGAAAAAGAAAAGAAACATGAAGAATGAGAAGAGAAATTACAGCAGTGGTTGGAGAAAAAAGAAAAGAAACAAGACGAACAAGAAAAGAAACAAGAAGAAAGATTACAGCACTGGCAAAAAAAAACCTGCAACAGTGGCAGCTCGAACAACAAAATAAATAAGAAGAGAAATTACAGCAGTTGTTAGAGGAGAAAGAAAATAAACAAGAAGAAAAATTACAGCAGTGGCAACTGGAACAAGAAAGGAAACAGGAAGAAAGTCTCCAACAGTTGCAGGAAAGTCAGAAGCAACTACAGGAAAGTCAACAACAGTGGCAAGAAGTACAAATGGAAAACATTTAATAAATTTTAAAAG
>NW_013754779.1:0-1068 GCF_000517525.1 Limulus polyphemus | reverse complement strand
TACCAAGTGCTCTAATACAGGGGATTTGTACCAAGTGCTCTAATACAGAGGATTTGTACCAAGTGCTCTAATACAGAGGATTTGTACCAAGTTCTCTAATACAGAGGATTTGTACAAAGTGCTCTAATACAGAGGATTTGTACCGAGTGTTCTAATACAGAGGATTTGTACCAAGTGTTCTAATACAGAGGATTTGTACCAAGTGCTCTAATACAGGGGATTTTGCAAGCTGCAAGAACTGGGGACACCAAGAAATTTTTTACACTGCTGCCAATGCAAGAGGATTTAAATAATGTACTGTGTGTTTTGCTCAAAGGAAAAGCTGACATACAAAATAAAAATATCATACGAATGTAGGTTCTTTTTGCAAAGAGATGCAATGAGTATATCTAGACTTTCATGGATATTTATATCAAGTAAGCTGAAGCTTATCCACTGATTTATACTTCAGCACAGTATATCACTGATAAGTTGGTTGAACCGTGAAAAGGTTGATTTAGAGCACCTGAATATGGAATGGAGAATGTTTTGTAGCCAGATGTGGTTAAGATGTACACTCCAATCACATCATACATAGAGAGATGTATGATGTCCTGTTGCTGGTAGAGTGCCAGATGTGGTTAAGATGTACACTCCAATCATATCATACATAGACAGATGTATGATGTCCTGTTGCTGGTAGAGTGCCAGATGTGGTTAAGATGTACACTCCAATCATATCATACATAGACAGATGTATGATGTCCTGTTGCTGGTAAAGTGCCAGATGTGGTTAAGATGTACACTCCAATCACATCATACGTCCTGTTGCTGGTAGAGTGCCAGATGTGGTTAAGATGTACACTCCAATCATATCACACATAGACAGATGTATGATGTCCTGTTGCTGCCAATAGTTGCATCTGAACGTTTAATTGAATGGTTACGTAAACTGTGAAACATATTCTGTTGCTTGCGAGGCCTTGGTCCAGAGAGCAAAGGTCGACAGAACAATGGGAGCAGGCCGATCTCAACAACAAGAGCCAATAATTGATATAAGAAGTAAAAAAAAAAAAAAGAAGAAAAGAA
>NW_013754778.1:0-1473 GCF_000517525.1 Limulus polyphemus | reverse complement strand
CTAATTAAAGGATTAGTAAAGGAAATTTCATTGAACGCCGTGAATGGCATACAGCATCTAAGAAAAACGATACAAATACGCAACTAAAAATTTATGAACATGCAACGGAAATACGACAATGTATCTATACAAATATGTTGTATGTCTGTTGCATGTCCATGTAACTACTTCGCAGGGTGTGGATGGATCTTCACCAAAGTTGGTATGAAGGCTCATTAGGTCCATGCAGGGGTACGTAAAAAATTTTCAGTTTTGCATTTTGCGGTTTTTGTGGGTGTTTTTGCGTTTTTCACCACTCCTTTGCCCCCTTTTGACGTATCTTCACCAATATTGGTATGAAGGCTCATTAGGTCCATGCGGGGGTACGTAAAAAATTTTCAGTTTTGCATTTTGCGGTTTTTGTGGGTGTTTCTGCGTTTTTCACCACTCCTTTGCCCCCTGTTGATGTATCTTCACCAATCTTGGTATGAAGGTTTTTTGAGTCCATGCGGAGATACATGCAAATTTGCGATTTCACATTTTGTTTTGCTGTTTTTATAGGCGTTTGCGTGTGAGTGTTTTTTCCATTACGTATAAGGGAAGCAACTTTTCATGTCCTAAGATAACTTTTCATCAATCATGAATTTACATAACTTCCGTCCAGGAGACGGGTACTCCAGCTAGTTATTAATTAATTATTTTCCTATTTAACAAGGGCTTGTCCAAGGCTGATTCTCAAAGTAAAACTACTGTATATGAGTAACAGTCTATTGCTAAACCTGAATGTAAAACAGGCAAAATAAAGTTAGTTAAATGTTCCAATTAGTGGACAATTTATTGTTTCAGAGTGTGGCTGTTTAACCCATTGTAGTATAAGATGTTTTTCAGGAGAACAAACAAGTTTCAATGTCTTTTCACTCGAAACAGTATCAGATTATAAATTACTTCTCTATATGTACTTTGTTTTGCTATAGCTTATGACATTTAATGCATTTTAATCCAGAGAACAGGACAGAAATTATGTGCAATGTCCGAACACTATTTCTGTAAAAACTCATTTTTTACCTGATTTCTCCATTCGGGAATTCCCAAGAATTAGACTTAATTTTTCCTAAGTTGTCTTTTTTTCCCCCCTTAATTATTAATTCGGAATTAAAGAAACATGAGTTTGGCTCAGTCGAGTTGTGTTTGGCAAATATTTAACTCCTGAGATAGGTGCGTAAAATTGTTCGTAATAGAAGAAAGTTCTCCCGCTGAAGATTTTGTGGATGGGTGATTGCCCTCTTGATTATCAAGCGACAAAAAATATTAAGATTATGTATATTGCATCGAATATCTTCTTACCAGATGCGCGATCAACGGCCACGTATCGATGTCAAGGCTTCAGCTGTCTTGTTGAAGAGTCGGGTCTTAACCCCACTGTCCTGGTTCGACAAAGCAGTTCGAGGGATCCAAAAATTTAAGCTATTTCAAGGAATGCTTTTGAGACCTGTT
>NW_013754777.1:0-1553 GCF_000517525.1 Limulus polyphemus | reverse complement strand
AATTATGATAAAATACTTGGAAGTTCAGTTATCTCTCAATAGATGGAGAAAAATACTTGGAAGTTCAGTTATCTATCAATAGATGGAGAAACAAATAATAAGGAAAAATACTTGGAAGTTCAGTTATCTCAAGAGGTGGAGAAAAAAATACTTGGAAGTTCACTTATCTCTCACTAGATGGAGAAACAAATAATAAGAAAAATACTTGAAAGTTCAGTTATTTCTCAATAGACGGAGAAACAAAAATTAATAAAAAACACTTGGAATTTCAGTTATCTCTCAATAGATGGAGAAAAAATACTTGAAAGTTCAGTTATCTGTCAATAGATTGAGAATAAATTAAAAAAATACTTGGATTTCAGTTATCTGTCAAAAGATGTAGAAACAAATAATAAGGAAAAATACTTTGAACTTCAGTTATCTCTCAATAGATGGAAAAAATTAAGAGAAAAATACTTGGAAGTTCAGTTATCTCTCAGTAGATAGAGAAACAAATAATAAGGAAAATACTTGGAAGTTCAGGTATCTGTCAATAGATGGAGAAACAAATAATAAGGAAAAATACTTGGAAGTTCAGTTTTCTCTCGATTGATGGAGAAAAAATAATAAAGAAAATACTTGGAATTTCAGTTATCTCTCAATAGATTGAGAAAAAATCAAGAAAAAATATTTGGAAGTTCAGTTATTTCTGAATAGATTGAGAAAAATACTTGGAAGTTCAGTTATCTCTCAATAGATGGAGAAAAAAGTTAAGAAAAAGTACATGGTAGTTCAGTTATCTCTGAATAGATGGAGAAAAAATTAATAAAAATACTTGGACGTTCAGTTATCTCTCAATAGCTGGATAAAACAATAATAACGAAAAATACTTTGAAGTTCAGTTATCTCTCAATAGATGGAGAAAAAATGCTTAGAAGTTCTGTGATCTCTCAATGGCTGAATAATTAATTAAAAATATAATTCGAAGTTCAGTTATCTCTCAATAGATGGAGAAACAAATAATAAGAAAAGTACTCGGAAGTTCAGGTATCTGTCAATAGATGGAGAAACAAATAATAAGGAAAAATACTTGGAAGTTCAGTTATCTCTCGATAGATGGAGAAAAAATAATAAGGAAAAATACTTGGAATTTCAGTTATCTCTCAATAGATTAGGAAAACATCAAGAAAAAATATTTGGAAGTTCAGTTATTTCTGAATAGATTAAAAAAAATACTTGGAAGTTCAGTTATTTCTCAATAGATGGAGAAACAAATAATAAAGGAAAAATACTTGGAAGTTCAGTTATCTCTCAATAGATGAAGAAAAAAAATTAAGACAAAATACTTGGAAGTTCAGCTATTTCTCAATAGATGGTGGCTGTACTAAACTATTATTAAGAACCTTTACTTAAAACACAATAGAAATAAGTTATATCACTACCTTTTATTTGCACAACAAACACGTCTTTATGCTCGTCCAATAACTATCAATTTAAATCCCTTTATGTTCATTCCAGAATGAAAGATGCATAATTTATGTTTATTTCATAATTTTTTATGGTGGTTGCGATAT
>NW_013754776.1:0-1071 GCF_000517525.1 Limulus polyphemus | reverse complement strand
GGACACGCCACTGCATTGAACAGACTCCGCGCGTTCAGCTGTGGGTGCTTTAAAAAAGTACGTTAGTACTTATAGTGGGAATGGGCCAGATGTGCAATACAAATTAAAATATCAAACATACTGCAAACAGCATGTAAACAAAACCTTATAACCAACTGCAGAGTACAAAGCCACCAAAGCACTTGAGAAAGTCGGTAGAGTAAAAACAAAAATTTCACAAAACCAAAAGTTTGTTTATCTGACTGACTTACTAACGTTGTTGGAAAGGCATATCCTTCACTTATGCAAATCTAAAGGAACATGATTGAATTACGCTGTCTTGGCTAAAAGTGTTTTCTTACTTTTACTTATAACTTAGGTAATAACAATAGCCATTTTGCAACACTACAAACTAGCTAACAGTACACTAGTAGCTATATTTTATAGTTACAAGCATGCTCTGTGAGTTGCCAAGTAACAACCTGCCCTCATATCACGTGCGGGTGCACACAGTTGCTTATGCACATGCGCTACGTGATCAACCTGCAGTTATATCAGCTAGATAAAAAAACGTGGACTACGTAGATTCTCTAGATTTAGGTTCTAACTATGATCTAACCTTTGAAAGCGAAGTTTTCAGTTCTATACACCTGAATTGAAGGTTCTGTGTTGGACAAAGCAATTCTTCTATATGAGGATGAAAACTACCACTGTCGAAGTCTGACACGGCTTTGCTCGAGCGCTGTGGACTTAAAAAAATAAGTTGTATCATTTACCTTTGTATTGTTTTCAAACTAATTGTAACCTATTGACATCTAAGGTTGTACATGCAACAGTGCGATTTTTAAAATATGCCTTTTAAGGAACAAAACGAAAAAATATGATAAAATCTTATATTGGTAACCTTGAAAAGTCTTTGTTCCAGTGAAGAGAGCATTACTGCAAGAATAGAGATAAGGTTGAAACAGCAATGCCGAATATGTGAAATAGGCCTTGGGCATTAATTTAATCCAGCCAAAGAAAAAACTGCCACCGTGACTAGATGAAAAAACAAACTATAACAAGGATCTCAGCAAAAGCTAGGAAATGTCG
>NW_013754775.1:0-1071 GCF_000517525.1 Limulus polyphemus | reverse complement strand
AAAAGGTAAACTGCAGTGTAATGTACTGTTGTTGGGTTTGTTAGTGTCAATTTTGTTCGTGAGTTGAGTTTTATTGTGGGGAATGTTGGAGAGTTTTTCAACTATAGATGATGGGGATTTATTGGTGTGAATAAAGGAATGCTTTAAGTGGTTAATTTTCTTAATTTATGTAGTCCGTTGAACTGAGTCTTGTGGCTGTGTTTATGAGGTTTTTAAGTGTATTGATTTTTTTGTGTGTGGTCTCATGAGCGGAATTCCAGGGGATGTAGAGACCAGTGTGTGTGTTTTTGCGGTGAATTTGTCTTTTAAACTGTGTGTCCGATCTAATAATTTTGAGGTTAAGAAAGGATAACTGTTTATTGTTTTCGTGTTCTATGGTAAATTTGATGTTGGGATGAATGGAATTTATGTGTTTAAAGAAAGTTAGTGTGTGTTCTGTAGAAGTGAAACCGGCAAAAGTGTCATCGACATATCTGTACCAGTATAGTGGGGGATGAAGCGCAGAATGTATGGCTTGTGTTTCGATCTGGGTCATGAATATATTGGCAAGAACGGGCGAAACAGGATTGCCCCTACTTAAACCATCTATTTGAAGTAAATGTTCGTTGTTGAAAATGAAGTTGGTTTTAGTCGTTGTAAATTCTTTAGAGAGTGCTGGGACATGTATTAACTTGTTGGGGTCATTAATGTAGAGGTTGAGTGCAATATTGCAAGCTTCATTGGCGGGAACTTCGGTGAAGAGTGACACGACATCAAAACTAGTCATTAAGGCTTTCGAATTTAGTTGTTCTAGTGTATATTTGAAATTGAAGGCAACTTTAAAAAATTAACCTGCAGATGTTACATATGGTGTGGGAGCCCAGGCTATGTATTTGCCAAGATTGTAGTTGAATGAATCATAAGTGGACAGTATAGGTCGTAGGGGGCAGTCCTGTTTGTGTGGTTTAGGAATGTCATAGAGTTGTGGTGTGCGTTAATCAGTTTTACGTAGATAAAAATAAAGATCGTCAGTAATTAAATTATCTTTTTTCATTTGTAATAAAGTTCTGTTTAATTGTTTTCGTGTGTGTT
>NW_013754774.1:0-1135 GCF_000517525.1 Limulus polyphemus | reverse complement strand
ATAAAAAAATTCGAGAAAATTAGTCCAAATGGAACGAAGTACTGGTACAAAACGCAAAATCTTCCATAACTTCCTTAAAACGAATAGTAGAAAGGTGAAACTCTGCATATATCTGCGCAACTATAGAGTGTACCTACATAACAAATTTGGTGAATAATAATCAATGCAGGACCCTCTGATAACAAGAAATAGAGAAACAATCGGTAACAAAAAGCTTCAGTGCAGTACACATACGATTTCAAGAAGCCATAAAAAGAGTAACATAAAACGACCACAAAAATCGTAAAACTAAAACTAATAATCTAGAATTTTGTAAATAATCGTGCAAAATTGCAGCGAACCTTAATAAAAAAATTCAAGAAGATTCATGTAAATGGTACTAAGTACTGGTACAAAACGCAAAACCTTCAATAACTCCCTTAAAACGCATCGTAGGAAGGTGAAACTTCGCATGATACTGTGGAACGAACTAGTGAATATACGTAGCAAAAGGTTAAGATTCATCAATTTAGAATCCTCTGATAGGAAGATATCTATAACAGAGCAATATCAAAAAGCTTCACTGCACTACACATACCCTTTCAGAAAGCCAATAAAGTAGTAACAAAATGGACCACAAAAGTCGCAAGAATGATAACATGAACCTAGAGTTTTGCATGTAAATACGCAAGTACGCAACGAACGTTCAGAAAAAAATTCGAGAAGATTAGTCCAAATGGAACGAAGTACTGGTACAAAACGCAAAACCTTCCATAACTTCCTTAAAACGAATATTAGAAAGCTGAAACTCTGCATATAACTGCGCAACGATAGAGTGTACCTACATAACAAATTTGGTGAATAATAATCAATTCAGAACCCTCTGGTAACAAGAAATCGAGAAACAATCGGTAAAAAAAAGCTTCATTGCAGTACACATACGATTTCAAGAAGCCATAAAAAGAGTAACATAAAACGACCACAAAAATCGTAAAACTGAAACTAATAATCTAGAATTTTGTAAGTAAACGCGCAAAATTGCGGCAAACCTTAATAAAAAAATTCGAAAAGATTCATGTAAATGGTACTAAGTACTGGTACAAAACGCAAAACCTTCAATAACTCCCTTAAAACGCATCGTAGGAAGGTGAAACTT
>NW_013754773.1:0-2022 GCF_000517525.1 Limulus polyphemus | reverse complement strand
GCCCAACTCACTAAATGATCTAAATCCTTCACAGCTAGCAAAACCTAAGACCTTAATATCTTCAGCAAATGTAAGTAATTTATTGACCATTTCTTCATCTATGTCATTGATGCAAATCAAAAAGAGAAAGGGTCCTAAGACTGAGCCCTGAGGTACCCCACTTGTAACATAATCCAGTTTGACTGAACTCAATTTGTAACAACCCTTTGCTTTCTTCCATCCAGCCACTCTTCTATCCAATTTGCTAACTTATCCCCCACACCTTTAGAGAGAATTTTTTTACAAGCCTTTTATGTGGCACTTTGTCAAATGCTTTCTAAAAATCCAGATACACCAAATTTACACCTTTACTCTCATCTACATAACCAGTAACCTTTTCAAATAATGTCAAAAGGTTTTCCCTTTGTGAAACCATGTTGACTATCCAATATAATTCTAAACTTTGTTAAATGACTTTGCAAAGCATCTTTTATCTGACTTTCTAAAACGTTTCTTACAACTGATATAAGATTGACATGCCTATTATTACTGGGACAATTTTTATTACCTCCCTTGAAAAGTGGAGTGACATTAGTTAACTTCTAATACTTTGGCACCTGCCCACTATTGAAGGACTTGCAAAGAAATATTATTACTTATTACAAAATAAGTTTTGGGTTAGTTACGATTTTGAAACTAATCTGGCACTTGTCACATCATAGACGATTACATAGAAATTGGCAATATTGTTATGATAATGAACTACATTGAATCCAAACAAGAAAAAAGTGTTTCAGTACATGGTACATTTATAAAGTATGAAAAGTAGCACCTGCATGGTACTAAACGTTTAATTGGAAGAAGGTCTGTGAGGATAGAAAATGTAAACATTAGTGGATTCAGACAGTCAAAAATAAGGGTTGGAATTGGCTAACCCAGGTTAGCTAACTTATGTTGAAATCAGTGTTTGCAGTCTCAACCCACTTTTTTTTTCTTCTGGACCCAAGTTTCATCCATTTGATAACTAGATGGCAATGAGAGGAATGTAAATGGTTGAAGGGTAAGCTGTGTTGTCTGTCAGGGATGAGAGTCAAGCAGAGTCCAAATGAAACCTGAAGGACATAAGTTCACAAGTGTTAAGGATATATTTTCTTTGGGTGATATAGGGCGTGATTACACGTCAAACTGAATTTCTGACCAATTGAAATTCATCTGACATTATGTTTTCACTTCAGACTTTTATTATTTAAGATCAAATTATTGCCTTTCTGGTCCCTTTTTCACCAATTAGAGTGATCAGCCATTCCACCTTGTTGCCCACGAGTTTTTGTACAATGAAGGACTGGACTATGCTGTTGGATACTCATGAACTCCCAGTGCCAGTTTGACATTCCCTGCAGTTGAGCCCATGGATAAAGATGCAGTGGATATGGGAGAGTGTAATATATCTGTTGCTAGGCTGACCTTGAAATCTCATGGGACCAAAAAGACCTTATCAGCTCTGGCAGAATTTAAGTCTCCATTTGAGTAGCAGTGGCAATTGCATTGTTGGTCAAGGATGAGTTTGTTTTGTGATCCAAGAAACACTGGTATCCACTCCTAAAATGCACCATTGGAGTGTGTAATGTGTCCTATAACTGACTGCTCTACATTTCAAAACTATATCATTTCTGTAGCTTGAATCCTCTCAAGGATCAAACAGGGAGGTTTTAAGCAAGACAGTTCTCTAGACGATGTGTGCCACCTCTGGAGTCCAATGATAGAACTCCCAATGAAAACACCTATGGTGATTACAAATTGGCCCATTGTCAGAAAATGGCTGTCGAATGAGCCAAGGCTTGAGATCCCTACAACAGGAAAGAAGGCTGGGTATAACAGAGAGCTAACTCTTTATTGCAACTACAGGAAGTTGTATTCCACTTTTGGGCCAAGCTAGTGGCCATAAAGAGAGCTCTGACCAAAGTCTGAGACACTATGTAGGTGATAATGGTGGACAATAAAAGAATACTGCCGCACTTGAGGATCTTCTGGTGGTATTGCAGT
>NW_013754772.1:0-1073 GCF_000517525.1 Limulus polyphemus | reverse complement strand
GGCCAATTTTCCTTTCAATGTCTTAAAAAGCATGCTGGCAAGAAACTGTCCATTGAAACTTCTGGTCTTTTTTTGGTCAAATCATGTAGTGGAGCAGCTATAGTTGCAAAGTCCTTCACAAATTTCCGGTAATAGGTACAGAGTCCCAAGAAACTTCTTAACTCTCCCACATTGTCTGGTGTTGGCCAATCATGCACTGCTTTCACCTTGTCAGGATCAGTTTGCACACCATGCTCACTTACAATGTGACCTAAGTAAAGCACCTCTTTCTGGAACAAGTGGCATTTCTTGGGATGGAGGTTGAGGTTTACTGCTTTCAAACGATTGAATACTTCCTTTAGCCAGGACATTTCCTCATCAAACAATGTTGCAAACACAATGACATCATCCAGGTACTCTAGGGCTATCCTCCATTGTAGGCCTTCCAGTACTCTTTCCACCAGCCTCTCAAATGTTGCTGGAGCATTGCTAAGCCCAAATGGCATCACATGTTATTAGTCTTAGATTTATCTGCTTCAGCCATTTTCACTTGATGGAAACCCGACTTTAAGTCCAGAGTTGAAAACCACCTGGCTCCACTTAGGGCATCAATAGTATCGTCAATTATTGGCAGCGAGTATGATTCCTTTTCAGTTATACTGTAAAGAGCCCTGAAGTCCACACAGCAACGTTGGGTCCCATCCTTCTTCTGGACTAATACGATGGGAGCTGACCAGGGACTATCTGATTTCTCGACTATCCCTTCCTTAATTAGACCACCCATGACCTTCTCTATCTCTCATCGCTTTGCTGGAACTATTCTCCTTGGAGGGATCTTTATTGGACGGTGATTGCCTGTGTTTGTTCTGTGCTCCACAAGGTCTGTGCAGCCGAGGTCATGATCTCCTTTCGAAAAGACGTCTACATAATTCGCCAAGAGTTCTCTAACCTGAAGAGCCTGTGATGATGACAAATGGACTATGCTCTTCTTATAGAGGACAGTTAAATGTTCTTGAAGTGTATGTCCTTTCTTTATAGTTGTATTTCTTGCTTTAACATTGACTGGCTCTTCCTCCTGTCACACACCCAACAAC
>NW_013754771.1:0-1072 GCF_000517525.1 Limulus polyphemus | reverse complement strand
GACATTGCTCACCCCAAGTCGACTGCCAACTGGCACGAAGCCGCGCCTTGAAGATAGGGCCATAGTCCATGTACGGGACAGGCATGGCCGTGATGGCACCAGAGCAGACGAACTTAGCTGCAGTGTCAGCGAGCTCATTCCGTGAATACCGACGTGGCCAGGTATACAGAAAAACTGGATGGAAACAGAAGATATAGAAAAATGGGCCAGTTGTTGTTGAATATCAACGAGAATAGGGTGAGAACTAACGTTAAGCGATTCCAGGGCCAGTAGAGAGCTAAGAAAATCAGTCTAAATAGTACAATTACTGTACTGCATAGCTTCTACATGATCCAGGACAAGAGAAATAGCATACAACTCGGCAGTGAACATAGAAACTGTAGAGGGGATCCTGCAAGCAACTACCGAGCCACAGCACACCTGGCAGAAATTACAGAGTCACCCGATTTCGAACAATCCATGTAAATAGGAAGAGAAAAATGGCTCGAAAGATGTTCAGCAAAAAGAAGATGATACTTCGAATCGGGAGTATCCGCCTTCCTCAGGTGCCTTAAGGACAGGTCACAGGAAGGGATGGTAATAAGCCATGGCAGAATGGGCTGATCATTGGGGACAGCAATGTCATCCAATGCCAGACCCAATTCAGCCAGTTGCGCCCAGATACAAAGGCCAAAGGGAGGAATAGCAGACCATCTGTTCTGAAAAAGCATGGCCCATCAAGGAAAAAAGACACAATCCCAGGTGGGATGCCGTGGTTAGGATCGAAGCTTGGTAGCATATTGTAAAGAAAGTTGCAAATGACGGAAGTAAAGAGGAGGTTCGTGGGACTCAGTGTACAAACTCTGGACTGAAGAAGTGTGAAAAGCCCTGGTGCAGAGCCAAAGCCCCAGATGTTGAATGGGTTCCAGCATCTTCAAGGCCGAGGTCCTGGCAGAACCAAAGACCCATAGTCCAGTTTGGATTGAATCGGGGCACGATAGATCCAGCATATAGAACATCGATCCACTCCCCAAGAGCTGGAAGAAAGGACATGGAGGATGTTCAGAGCCCTTGCACACTTGACACATACCTG
>NW_013754770.1:0-1070 GCF_000517525.1 Limulus polyphemus | reverse complement strand
GAAACAAGGTGTGGTTGTATAATCCCAGGAAGACCAAAGGGAAGTCCCCTAAGTTGTCTTCTCCATTGGAAGGCCCATATGACATAGTGGATCGTCTCTCAGACGTGACTTTCCAAATAAAATGTGGTCGGCGAGGTAAGCCAAAGGTGGTGCATGCCAACAGGCTTTAGTGTTATCATGGTCCATGACATTTCAGTTGGAATGAAGTGAACAACAGAACAAATGACGCTGCTGAAGAAGTGTCACCTGAAAAAGCCCCTGTCGAAGAAGAAACTCTATCTGGTTTTGAGAAGGGAAACAGTGAAACCCCTAATGAAGTTACTACCACTGATGTGACTGTTACCGATAATAGGACATTTCTTGATGGAGGAGATGAACCCTATGTGAAGCAGAAGCCATCGAAACTGAGACCAGTACGGAAGAATGTACGTCCCGTAAAATTAAGATACTTTATTGAATTTTAATTTTGTGTTTATAAATTCTGTACATTTAATTTAGTTATTGTTAATTATCTATTGGTTTAATGTAAGTGTCTATTGTTTGGAATGAACAATACTAAGGAAGGGGCAGTGTTACGACAGTGGAAGTCACGTGACGCTGGTTACACGTCATGAGTTTCTAGAAGGATCATGTCTTTTTTTACGCTCCCTCTATTTTAGTATATAAGCCGGCAAATAAAGCGGAGGAACAATTGCAAATAGGGAGATATAGAGACGGATAATCGAATCAAGCCGTAAGTAAAGGCTGTAAATCGTTGTGAATTATAGCGTATGTTTAAGTTAAAGTGGCTGTGGAAATTCTGTGTATTATAAAGTTGTATCGAAAAATAATAAACTAGTTTTAATTAGGAAAGGACTTGTATCGCTAAAGTTTCATCAGAAAGAAATTATACGGGAAATTAACAAACGAACAGAGACGTAACATGCAATTCAGTCAGAGAATTAGTTAGGGAAAGAAAATATTAATTGGTATAGTCAATTTCGTTATGGACAACATCACCTGGGCTTTTCTAAGTCCAAATATGCTTTTATGTGATTTTTAAACGAAGTGTTTATGATTATTGACTCTTC
>NW_013754769.1:0-1669 GCF_000517525.1 Limulus polyphemus | reverse complement strand
TCCTTCTATCTTTGGTGGAGTCGCTACCGTGTTTCTACATGAAGTGTGTATGCTAAAGGGAATGTTGATCGCTCTTCCAAGTGCTTCAAAAACTAACAAAGCACCACCTCATCGCTGATAATGTATATCACGCTTGGTCATGGATAATAGTCCTTATCATTGGTAAGCAAGTCACGAGAAAAGCCCTACTGGAAGGGTTATTATATTGATAACAAACAGGATATAAAACACTCCATCGATCCAATCACGAGAGACCTATTCTCGCTAGGTGTAAATTTCAGCTAGTGCCAGATAAACTTGGCACCGTTTCCAGTAGCCGCGAATCCTGACTAACGTTAAGTCGTCTGCCACTAGAAACATCTAGCTCAAAGGAATGTTGAAAAACTGTACAGAGTTTACAGACGCATGCGCTGTCTCGAGATCTTTCAAATATGTGCAAATAACGAAAGCCGTTTACGACGATATGGCTGGCTAATATTTTGGGACTTAAGCAATAGAAATATATCGATGGATTCTCCGATTAGAAATGACATACAAAGTTAGGAATTACTGGACATTTATCACAGATCTCCCGACATCGATTAAACATCCTCCACAACTTATTTCTAAGTTAGGGATGTAAATAATGGTGACAAGGATCATTCAAACTGACAGTTTGTTCAATGCGCTGTAGTTTCTCCTCCTTCCACCAGGGGATTAGATTAAGAAGCCATCAGTGTAGTGGTAAATGATTAATCTGTCGAAGGAATTATTTCCACAGCATAACTGCAGTTACTGTTAAGCTTCTCGTCATCGTTATCCAGGATAAGAATTACTCTTACATTGTCCTAGAAAGTAAATATTTCGTTCCAATGTAGCTGTTAAACACTGTCCTTTATTTTAAGGTATTAACTTGTCATTTTTATGGCACTCGGCAAAATGATACGGGTCAAAGGTTACTCAGCCCGTACAAAACGTTTGTTTGTGATAAGTCTTTTTTAATTTATGTTGTATTAGATCACAATTAATAGCAACTGTACAGAAGAAATATATCAGCAGCTTGAAAATGATAACGTGTAAAATAAACAATTTCAATATAATTAACTAATTAATTATAAATTATAATTAAAATTAATTCCAGTATTAAAAATTAATACTAGAAATAAACAAATTTAGGACACCAAAATGTTTATATTTAAGTAGACACTCAACGTTTCGCTTTACAGCTTCTTCAGAAACGTTCACTAAAACACAAACCGAATCTGACAGTACAAAGCTTCAAAAGTTTTGATGTTATAAGGTCGTTTATTTCTAGTATTAATGTGTCTTCTATACACCAATATGCACAACAGAAATTAAATAACTTAAAAAATTATAATTATCGTTTTATGCAACCATTCCCTGTTTTCGTACGAAATATTTCCATTATTAATTTCTCATCCAAAATAATTCTAAAAGTATGATGCAGTTAAGGTGAAGTTCAGAAAAAAATATATTCAGGCCTTTTGAAACCTGAGAAATCTAGCCGAAGTTTCTGTAATTAACAATGCATGATGAAACAATGCAAACCTGGAAACTGTTAGCTGTTTTATCAGACATATTAACACGAGTAGCTTTAGGACATTACAGAAAAGCGAAGCTGAAACCAACAAATATTATAGACCTGACACATTAAAAACGAGGCATTTCC
>NW_013754768.1:0-1256 GCF_000517525.1 Limulus polyphemus | reverse complement strand
GTGGTAGCAGGTAATCGATAACAGAGCAGAATCAAAAACATTCACTGCAGTACACATAATCTTTCAAGTATTTACAAGTAAAATTCTAGCTTCGTATTATCATTTTTGCGACTTTTGTGGTTCTTTTCATACTACTTTATTGGCTTTCGCAAGTATGCAACGAACGTTCATATAAAATTTTGAAAATATCCGTCCAAATGGAGCGAAGTACTGGTACAAAACGTAAAACTTTCCATAACTCCCTTAAAATGAACCGTAGGAGGGCGAAACTCTGCATATAACTGTGCAACGATAGAGTGTACCTACATACCTAATTTGGTAAAGAACCATCAATTCAAGACTCTCTGGTAAAAAGAAATCGAGAAACAATCAGTAACAAAAATCTTCACTGCAGTATACATACGCTTTCAAGGAAATCAATAAAGGAGTAACAAAAAACGACCGCGAAAATCGTAAAACTAATACTAGAAAGTTTGAATTTTGTAATTAAATGTGAAAAGTTCCCACGAACCTTGCATGAAAATTTGAAGAAGATTCGCATAAATGTGACGAAGTACTGGTACAAAACGCAAAACCTTCCATAACTCCCTTAATACGAATAGTAGGAAGGTGAAAATTTACATGATACTGTGGAACGAACTAGTTAATATACATACCGAATTTGGTTAAGACCCATCGCTTTAGTAACCTGTGGTTACAGGCAATCGACAACAAAGAAGAATCAAGAAGCTTCACTGCAGTACACATACTCTTTCAGAAAGCCAATAAAGTAGTAAAAAAAGAACCACAAGAGTCGCAAAAATTATAATACGAAGCTAGAATTTTACTTGCAAATAGGAAAGTATGCAGCGAACGTTCATATAAAATATTGAAAAGATCCGTCCAAATGGAACGAAGTACTGCTACAAAACGCAAAACCTTCCACAACTCCCTTAAAGTGAACCGTAGGAGGGTGAAACTCTGCATATAACATACCAAAGGCAAAACCTTCCATAACACCCTTAAAATTAACCGTAGGAGGGTGAAACTCTGCATATAACTGTGCAACGATAGTGTACCTACATACCTAATTTGGTAAAGAACCATCAATTCAATACTCTCTGGTAAATGGAAATCGAGAAACAATCAGTAACCAAAAGCTTCACTGCAGTACACATACGCTTTCAAGGAAGCCAATAAAAGAGTAACAAAAAACGACCACGAAAATCGTAAAACTAATACTAGAAAGTTTGAATTTTGTAAGTAAATGTGAAAAG
>NW_013754767.1:0-1071 GCF_000517525.1 Limulus polyphemus | reverse complement strand
TGCACATTAGTCTTGTAACGCTATATTTACACATTACTGTCTTGGAACGCTATATTTACGCAGTACTATCTTGTAACGCAATATTTACACATTACTTACTTGTAACGCTATTTTTACACATTAGTCTTGTAACGCTATATTTACACATTACTGTCTTGTAACACTATATTTACACAGTTACTGTCTTGTAACGCTATATTTTCATCGGTAACTTCGATGTATATACATATCTAGAAGAAAATGTTACTCGTTTTTAAACACTATGGAGTTCTTTACATCAAGAAGTTCGTTACTGCCCAGATACTGGTGAAGGATATCGTTCTTTTTCATTAAATTACAAACTGACCACTTTAGGTTTTTGTCATAAAGTCTTTATCAAGGTTACTGTTGGGCAAAGAGCTCAAATACCTCCGTACAGGCTTTATCTATCCGTACTATTCATTCCTCGGCCAATCTATTGATGTTGGAGTTAAAGCGAAAATATACTGGTTTAGCCATACTCTGAACGCCAGTGGCACATAGATAAATACTTTCCCGGACTCGATGTAGCTTTGCCCTTGTACTCTAAGCTCCGTTTATGGGATAACGCTAACAACCACCGCTAGGGGGAAGAACTTGATGAGAGGTATGCGGGCATCAGCCTTTAGTGGCAATGTTCTCCTAGATAAGCCCCAAGCAAATTACAGTGCCAAATTAGAAAAATGACTATACGTCTTTTTTTTTCTTCTTCTTCTAAGCGGAGAAATGAAATACAAAGCAAATAAGAACCGATCTGAATTTGGTAAAACTTTGCTTAGTTTCTGTCGTCAGCTTCAATTTTACAGTCTAGATATCACAGTCTTCTCTATTTAACAGAAACAGCACCACCTTTTATAACTTGAACTGTTTTTTATAATGAACAGCCTCTAAGTTTTTCCTGCCAAATAGTTTATATATGTATCGGATATGAAGTTGTCTATACCAGCTTTTGTTACGTTTTTTTTTCTTTTCAAACTGAAACCTTTTATTTCCTGTTGATAAATATAAATCAATTAATGGAGTTCAGGCAAAAGTAACATATTTGACTTGCAC
>NW_013754766.1:0-1074 GCF_000517525.1 Limulus polyphemus | reverse complement strand
AATCGACAGTAAGGTTCATAGTGCCCAGCACATGACAGGCAACAAGATTAACACATTAAAAATTGGCTCAACTGATGTGGTCCATGGATTGAAAGCAAAGGGTCATGGATTGTGTACTCCCTTAATGGCTTATAAAAGAAATAACAGTAGAGTTGTCTGAATGGATCTTATGTAAGTGATCCAATTGGAAGGACAAGAAATGAGAGCATGTTGATGGACTGCCAGAAGTTCTAGAGTGTTGGTATAAATAGAGCACTCATTCTAGGTTCCGATGTCTAAAGTTCAATTGTCATTCAGAAGTACTCCCCAACTAGAGAGGGAAGCAATGGTGAAGCATTAATAATAGTACTAAACAAAGTTAGGGTTAACTCTCTTCGCAAACCTGAAAGGAAAAAAAAAGATTAGTTAAATATTTTATTTATTGTTTTTTATATTTATTTAGTATAATAAAAGTAACTAAAATCTAAAAATATGGATCTTTTTAAATTATTTAAGACTAGATTAGGTAAACTAAGTAATAATAATAATAATATAATTAAATGGTTCACGAGGTACGCACACGAGCAGCTCATGGGTAATGTAATTGTGTAATGCGACCTGCATGTTCTCAGAGTGATTTATAACTTTTTGTTGTATATAGTTAGGAACTAAGAGCTACTTAGGATAAACGAATGTAGTTTCATGTTACAATTTGAAGTCATTCTAGAAAGAAAAAAAAGGTTAATTTAGGTTTATTTCAATTTTTTGGTGGTAACGAGGCCAGTCAAATTGACCGATCCCATTTCGAGATAAGGTTAAGAAAATAACAGATAAACTATAAAGTTTTATTGAAAAAACTTTGAAATACATTAAGGAGGTGTTAGGGATTACACAAAGGAAATATGAGATTTTTAAGATGAGAAAAAGTATTTTTGATTTTAACATGAAAATTACTTTGCGAGGACTTTTCAAAACAAATACTCAATGCATTCATGGACAAATCTTTATTCTATTTTATTAAAAATACTTCACTAAGAAATATGACTTTTTGTATGTGAAAGATTTGTAATACTAATTGAAAAGCTGCCAAATTTC
>NW_013754765.1:0-1657 GCF_000517525.1 Limulus polyphemus | reverse complement strand
AATTTGAAGGGCCGTGATAATTACCAATTGTTATTTGCACTGGTATAGGCAATAAAGACTGTCAAATAATAATACTGTGCAATTTGAGGGGCGTGATTTGGAAATCTTTATTTCCTATACCAGTGCAAAGAACAACTGGTAATTTTAATGAATACTGTGCAATTTGAGGGTCGTGACTTGACAATCTTTATTGCCTGTACCGGTGCAGATAACAATTGATAATTTTAATGAATACTGTGCAATTTGAAGGGTTTTAATTCACTGTCTTTATTGACTATACCAGTGCAATGAACAACTGGTAATTTTAATGAATACTGTGCAATTTGGGGGTCGTGATTTGACAATCTTTATTGCTTATACCAGTGCAAATAACAATTAGTAATTATAATCAATTCTGTGCAATTTGAGGGTCGTGATTTGATAATCTTTATTGTCTATATCAGTGCAAATAACAATTGGTAATTATAATTAATACTGTGCAATTTGAGGGTCGTGATTTGACAATCTTTAATGCCTATACCAGTGCAAAAAACAACTGGTATTTTTAATGAATACTGTGCAATTTGAGGGTCGTGATTTGACAATCTTTATTGCCTATATCAGTGCAAATAACAATTAGTAATTATAATCAATACTGTGCAATTTGAGGGTCGTGACTTGACAATCTTTTTTGCCTATACCAGTGCAAATAACAACCGGTAATTTTAATGAATACTGTGCAATTTGAAGGGCCGTGATTTGACAATCTTTATTGCTTATACAAGTGCAAAGAACAACTGGTAATTTTAATGAATACTGTGCAATTTGAGGGTCGTGACTTGACAATCTTTATTGCCTATACAAGTGCAAAGAACAACTGGTAATTTTAATGAATACTGTGCAATTTGAGGGTCGTGACTGTACAATCTTTATTGCCTATACCGGTGCAAATAACAATTGGTAATTTTAATCAATACTGTGCAATTTGAGAGTCGTGACTTGACAATCTTTATTGCGTATACCAGTGCAAATAACAGTTCGTAATTTTAATGAATACTGTGCGATTTGAAGGGCCGTGACTTGACAATCTTTATTGCCTATACCGGTAAAAATAACAATTGGTAATTTTAATGAATACTGTGCAATTTGAAGGGCCGTGATTTGACAATCTTTATTGCTTATACAAATGCAAAGAACAACTGGTAATTTTAATGAATACTGTGCAATTTGAGGGTCGTGATTTGACAATCTTTATTGCCTATACCAGTGTAAATAACAATTGGTAATTTTAATGAATACTGTGCAATTTGAAGGGCCTTAATTCACAGTCTTTATTGACAATACCAGTGCAAAGAACAACTGGTAATTTTAATGAATACTGTGCAATTTGGGGGTCGTGATTCCACAATCTTTATTGCCTATACCAGTGCAAATAACAATTGGTAATTTTAATGATTGCTGTGCAATTTGAAGGGCCGTGATTTGACAGTCTTTATTGCCTATATCAGTGCAAATAACAATTAGTAATTATAATCAATTCTGTGCAATTTGAGGGTCGTGATTTGATAATCTTTATTGTCTATATCAGTGCAAATAACAATTGGTAATTATAATTAATACTGTGCAATTTGAGGGTCGTGATTCGACAATCTTTAATGCCTATACCAGTGCAAAGAAC
>NW_013754764.1:0-1071 GCF_000517525.1 Limulus polyphemus | reverse complement strand
ATGACCTTGTTCTTACTTTCAAAAAGTTTTTAAAAATCTAGAAAATTATTCTGTATTAAATAAAACAAAAGATGAAGATATGGGAGTAGAATTAGTTAAATTTATTAGATTGTTATTTAATAACATTATTGTCCGATTTATGACCTTTCCAGATAATGCATAATTAATTATTCGTTATGCTTATTATATCATAGCCATACTTGTTTTCAACCCATTTTAATCTTCTGTTTAAAAGAAACGAACAAAGTGAAGCACGTGGAAAACGTATTGCAAAAACTTTCGAAAATCTGAAATTATTTATATATTGGTGTTTTAAACTTTTCTTGCTCTACGTAGTTCTGTATTATTTATATTATTTATCTGTTTTGTTCTAGTTGTTTAAAACCAAGTTATTATTTGTATAATATGCATATATATACAGATATAACCTATGTAGTTCAGTAGTAAGCTTGAGAGCTTATAATGTTAAAATTCGGAGCTCGATACCTGTGATAGACACAGATCAGATAGCCCATGTTGTAGCTCTCCGCTTAAAACAAACAAACAATACATATTTATATTATTAAGGTTTACCTTTATGTTTTAACTTACTATTACTGACAATAATTGAATATAGTTTTCTAGCTCTTTGATATTTAATATTAATTATTATGTTTTATAGACCAGCTAGTAAGCAATATATAGTGTTGTATTTATTATTGATTGTTGATACGCCACGTGTTTAATATTGACTTCCGATCAAACCGAGCCATTTGCAAAGACCAGAACTAAAAATATACTCAGTGATGAGTATGGCTAATGAAATATACTATTATAACTTTCTCACTGACAATCAGTAGAATGTATTGTTTCATCACTTAGATGTGTAGCTAAACCATGTCGCAGAATACTGGAACTGAGGCATGTGGCTTTATCAAAACAAACATTTTTCTTTAGTAACACTATAACATAAGCTAATTCCAACACACATCAATTTTTTTTCATTTAAATATTTGTTTTATGACTTTGTTTACGATTTTTAATATAAGGTTAATTTACTGTCTGACTTCACAGAATAGATAAATTAATTAA
>NW_013754763.1:0-1822 GCF_000517525.1 Limulus polyphemus | reverse complement strand
ACAGGTTTTCTTGCAGCTGCTGTTGTCTCTCTTCTTGTTTCTTTTCTTTTTCCTCCAACAACTGCTGTAATTTCTCTTCTTGTTTATTTTGTTGTTCAAGCTGCCACTGTTGCATGTTTTCTTCCAACTGCTGTTGTCTCTCTTCTTGTTTCTTTTGCTGCTTTTGTATTGCTGCCATCAAGTCTGTTAAGCTGTAGTTTGATTTTCTGCCTCTCCTTTCCTTTCTTTTTTCGTTCCACTTCTGACACCAATTTGTTACGCCTCCAGTCGTTAGTTGATTTTCCGTAACTTCGTTCAGACGAAACTTTAGCGACACAAATCCTTACTTAATAAAACTGGTTTATTCTTTCCGAATACAACTTTACGATACACTTAATTTCAACAGTCGCGCTATAACAAACGCTATATCTCACGTGGCCAACAATATTTTGTCCGTATACATTCAATTACTCATTACACTGTTGTCCCGTCACGTTGTGAGCGTCTTATATATATACCAGACTAACACATATCTAGTAAATGCTAGGGCATTCTTGAAGGAACAGGATATTTCTAGAAATACGTGGCGTGATACTAGTCGCGTGACCTCGCTGACGCAACACTATTATTAGAAATCAAGGCAAATCGAAACTAATCTTTTTCGTAAGAGATAATATTGTAGGATCATAATGATTAGTGTAGTCTCGTTACTGTGAGTGTAGCTCATCGTTGCTGGAAAAGTGCACAACAGTCTTGGAAATTTGTTCGGTTCGAAGAGTAGTTGTGTCACTAAATGGGGAGGGGGGGGGGGTCGTTCACTAAGTCGGTACCCTATAACGAAAATATTTTGTGAATATTATTTTTGACGCTACCATTTTCTGTATCATTGGTGCTTAGTATTGAACGCATTAATTTGTTGATACAGATTTTTAAACACTGGTGCCAATTACACTCGCTCATAATTTCATTGTTATTGGTGATTACAACAGATTTTTAGACACTGGTGTATATTACACTCGCTCATAATTTCATTGTTATTGGTGATTATAACAGATTTTTAGACACTGGTGCAAATTACACTCGCTCATAATTTCATTGTTATTGGTGATTACAACAGATTTTTAGACACTGGTGTATTACACTCGCTCATAATTTCATTGTTATTGGTGATTACAACAGATTTTTAGACACTGGTGCAAATTACACTCGCTCATAATTTCATTGTTATTGGTGATTACAACAGATTTTTAGACACTGGTGCAAATTACACTCGCTCATAATTCTGTTCTTATTGGTGATAACAACAATATAAAATAGTGAAAACGTAAAGGAGGTTTTATTTGTTGTAGAATATGCTTCACATGTGTAAGCTATATTTAATACGAACTGCCTTTTATTTGTAAAACAACCATATACCGAATAATATATATGAATATAAAACTATGCGGAACGCATATGAAAGACTGTTGAAGTATGAGTCAATATAAAGTTTGAGGCTTATGAAAAATTCGCGGGTTCGAATCCCCGTCCCACCAAACATGCTCGCTCTTTCAGTCGTGTGGGCGTTATAATGTGACGATCAATCCCACTATTTGTTGGTAAAAGAGTAGCCCAAGAGTTGGCGGTGGGTGGTGATGACTAGCCGCCTTCCCTCTAGTCTTACACTGCTAAATTAGGGACGAATAGCGCAGATAGCCTTCGTGTAGCTATGCATGAAATTCAAAAAGCAAACAAACAATTATGAAAAATAATAACTCACGAGAGTTATAGCTAATAAAAATAGTCTATATATATATATATATATATATGAAAGAGGAAGTTGGTTTATTTTGTTCGCTATAGG
>NW_013754762.1:0-1102 GCF_000517525.1 Limulus polyphemus | reverse complement strand
AAAACAACCTAAAGTTTAGTTTTGTTAAACCCACCAATCTGTGATATCTAGACTAAAACAACCTAAACTTTAGTTTTGTTAAACTCACCTAACTGTGATATCTTAGCTTGATGAGGAAAAGTGGAACAATACACATCAGTATAAAGTGCAATGTTTAACTTACTCTGGGCTGAAATCTTTAGCTGCCAACCACTCCTGCACTTCTCCCGGTGTTGACTCTGCTGTGATATAAACAGCTGCTAGGTTACTCTGTTGTATAATACCCCACTTCTTCTTTGCTTTGTGACCCAAAGTAACTCTTTCTCTCAGTTCTTCCTGAAACAAGTCTTGTGCATTTTCTACTTTAGGACGGACTTCTGGTTTCTTCTTCAGTATTGAGCCTAGATAAGAATATGTATAATTATTGAATGGTGCACCTCTGATACTACTAATGCTAGTACATATATACAAAGGCAATGGAATTTAAAGTTGAAGTATCCCCTTCATATCTTAATACATACTAGTAGAACCAATTCTTGAAATTTATTCTCAAGTTTAAAGAGTAGAATATGGAAAATTTCAGGTGCTTTATTTAGTATTTTTGTTGATCTAGACAAAAGCTACATATGAAAATATTTATATCTGAACTTTGGACTGTACATGTTAGACAGGTATGAGCTGGTAGAATTACAGACGTGTGTTAATTCCTACAGAGTAATAAGCAACTATATCTCTATAGAACTCTGGACTGTACATGTTAGACAGGTATGACCTGGTAGAATTACAGACTTGTGTTAATTCCTACAGAGTAATAAGCTAGTATATTTCTATATAACTCTGGACTGTACATATTAGACAGGTATGAGCTGGTAGAATTACAGACTTGTGTTAATTCCTACAGAGTAATAAGCTAGTATATTTCTATAGAACTCTGGGCTGTACATGTTAGACAGGTATGACCTGGTAAAATTACAGACTTGTGTTAATTCCTACAGAGTAATAAGCTAGTATATTTCTATGTAACTCTGAGCTGTACATGTAGCAATATATTGAGAACTCAATCTCTCATAAAACAGTTCATATTGACAAATCCCTATGAACTAATAGCAATACGTATGACACT
>NW_013754761.1:0-369 GCF_000517525.1 Limulus polyphemus | reverse complement strand
ATATTTACACTATAGTGTGCGATCTACACAGATATTTACACTATAGCGTGCGGACTACACAGATATTTACACTATAGTGTGCGATCTACACAGATATTTACACTATAGTGTGCGATCTACACAGATATTTACACTATAGCGTGCGGACTACACAGATATTTACACTATAGTGTGCGATCTACACAGATATTTACACTATAGTGTGCGGTCTGCACAGATATTTACACTATAGCGTGTGGTCTACACAGATATTTACAATATAGCGTGCGATCTACACAGATATTTACACTATAGTGTGCGGTCTACACAGATATTTACACTATAGTGTGTGGTCTACACAGATATTTACAATATGGCGTGCGGTCTACA
>NW_013754760.1:0-1104 GCF_000517525.1 Limulus polyphemus | reverse complement strand
CACTTATTTAATATTTTACATCCCCGTATATAAATATATATATTCTCTTTCTTTCTGAGATCCGGTCGTGGCCTTAGTCTTTAACGTTCTCGAGCTGTGAATCCGCACGATATCGAATCCAGTTCGTCAGCTCCTAAATCCAGAGATCTATTACAGAGCGAATCCATTCGTTGAAAAAAAAAAATCTAAATTTTATGTTCGTAAAAACAACTCCTACTGTAGTCTATGTTTCTGCTTTCAACATATGTCAACTTTGCTATCAGTATCATGAAGAGGACTAAATACGTGTGATATTCTTTAGCAGTATAACTTTTTTAACAGAATCTACACATCCAGCTTGAGCTATAGTTGTTCAAGACATGTTACTAGAGTCTATATTAGACGTATTTACGTTTACGTTCTCTTGTGCCCGATGAGTGACCGAACGCTGAATGTCCTTATACACGCTTTGGGAAGCAACCCTAATCAAAAGATGAAACTTTAAAGATGTTGTGGATCGTGTTTCTTGGATTATTGTAATTACAAGATTAAGGCAGTTTAGCTAAAGTACTGACACTGAACAACAAAGCTACATCTATTTTTATGGACTGCATACTGGAACCAAAAATTAAGTAAAAAACAGACGAATTATCTGCAGGAAATAAACTATTAAGTGAAGCGAACAGAGCAAAAATAATGTCTACCTATCACATTGGGTCACCTAATAGAATTATAAAAAGAAAAATCAAAACAACAGTCTTATGAATGAAAATGATAAGTAATACCACTGTATGGCAAAGATAGTCACGGAAAGAAAGCGAATCACATAGACATCTTACAAGCCTCTCTTCAAACATACCAAGATTCATGACACCGCTAACCCTTACACCAAGAATTACGACTTCCTTCTTGTATGCGTACCAACCTTAGACTACTGAATATTAAACTTACTAAGAAAATAACGTCATAAGCGAAGTTAAATGTGGCAAGTGTTATGCTGGCAACAACACCATAAGTTACTTATTGATGTATTATTCCACAAGGGGGATGTTTATGTATATTGTTTTAAAATGGCTTATTTTACAAGATAAATGTTTGTCAGTTTTTAACATTGTTAAACAGAAA
>NW_013754759.1:0-1975 GCF_000517525.1 Limulus polyphemus | reverse complement strand
CCAGGTACACTGCCTTCTGCTCCTCTGTCCATCCATTCATTTCTGCCAGGAGCTCAAATTGTGCTCAATATTCTTCCTCTGGTGCCTTCCCATCGAATTCCTGTGGCTTCCTTCGTACTAGACCACCTCTATTGCTGACACTCATGTCTGGAATATGACTTCTGACAGGACTGAAGACGTCTGAACAACGAACGTTAACTTCAACAATACTTTCTGACTGCAATTCAATTACTCACTACCTACACACAATGTCCCGTCACGTTGTAACCATCTTATATATACCAGACTACCCCCCAGTCTAGTAGTCTCCCGATAATTCCCGAAGGTTCGAGACGGACGTGGCGTGATACTAGTCACATGACCTTGCTGACGCAGCAATACTTAAACAAACGGCCTTAAACGTCACGTTAGTGTAGCCTATATAATGTGTAGTTTAGTATACTCTAATTAGAGATAATTGTTTCTGAACACACCGATTGCTTTTGGTCCTGGGTCAAAATTAATTATTTGAATCTAATTTGACTTTAAATCGAAATACCTGCTATGGTAAACTAAACTATTGTTACATATCTGCTTGTTTGATAATTTCCCGTAAAAATTCTTTCCGAGAAACTTTAGCTGTACAAGTCCTTTCTTAATTAAAACTAGTGTTACGCCTCTGGTCGTTTGTTAATTTCCCGTATAATTGTATTGCAAAGTTGTATTGAGAAAGAATAAACTAGTTTTATTTAAGAAAGGACTTGTATCGCTGGAGTTCTTCGGGAAGAATTTCTACGGAAAATTAGCAAACGAACACAGACGTAACAAATTGGTATCAGAAGTGGGATGGGAAAAAAAGAAGATGGAAACGAGAAGTGGCAAATCAAACTACAGCATAGCAGGTTTGATGGCAGCAATACAAGAACAGCAAAATAAACAAGAAGAGAGATTACAGCAGTGGTTGGAGGAGAAAGAAAAGAAACAAGAAGAACGAGAAAAATAAACAAGAAGAGAGACTACAACAGCTGTTGGAGGAAAAAGAAAAGAAGCAAGAAGAACGAGAAAATAAAAAAGAAGAGAGACTACAGCAGTGGCAACTGGAACAAGAAAGGAAACAAGAAGTACAAATGGAAAAGCTTAGTAAATTTCAAAGTGAATTAAATACCTTAAAGGATGATTTACTGTCTTTTAAACAAGGAGGATATATCAGCCATGGATCTAATCAGCCTCAGACAACGGAAAGCCCCTTCCAGACCCCTCAGCTAAACCCTAATGGTAGCGTTTGTTATAGAGCGACTGTTGAAAATAAGTGTATCGGTAAAGTTATATTCAGAAAGAATAAACCAGTTTTATTAAGAAAAGACTTAAGTCGCTAAAGTTTCGTGGGAACGAAGTTACGGAAAATCAACTAACGAACAGAGACGTAACAAATTGGTGTCAGAGAGTGGGACGAAAAAAATAAAAAATAAATGGAAACGAGAAGCGGCAAATCAAACTACAGCTTAGCAGATTTGATGGCAGCAATACAAGAACAGCAAAAGAAACAAGAAGAGAGACAACAGCAGTTGCAAGAAAACCTGCAACAGTGGCAGCTCGAACAACAAAATAAACAAGAAGAGAAATTACAGCAGTGGCAACTGGAACAAGAAAGGAAACAGGAAGAAAGTCTCCAACAGTTGCAGGAAAGTCAGCAGCAACTACAGGAAAGTCAACAACAGTGGCAAGAAGTTCAAATGGAAAACATTAGTAAATTTAAAAGCGAATTAGATACGTTAAAGAACGATTTATTGTCTGTTACACAAGGAGGATACATTGACCATCGACTTAACCAGCCCCAGACAATGGCAAGCCCCTTCCAGACCCTGCAGCTAAACCCTAATGCAGACATATTGAGTCCCGTTATATAAATGTTAGTAATAGGAGTGATCCAGTGCGAAGGAAGCCACAGGAATATGATGGGAAAGCACCATGGGAAGCATATAGAGCACAGTTTGAG
>NW_013754758.1:0-1071 GCF_000517525.1 Limulus polyphemus | reverse complement strand
CAGTCGAGGCAGTCAAACGTCTATAAATTCCTTTATGAGCCAATCAAAATGAAGATCATTCATGAAATGAAATCGTGGCCTATTCATAGAATAATTATTAGTAAAAATGAGTTAGATTAACAAATTCCAATATATATAGAAACGCCAGTACGTTTTGGTAACAATGGCTTTTTGCCATGTTGCTTACCAACAAAAGTATAACACAATATTGTTGTTAGTCTATGTACTGAAAGTATAAAATGAAATGTATAGACAACAAAACCTGGAAAATATTTGTTGATTTCTTAATTTAGCGTCTCCGTTGACTAAAGAGGTTTGTTTTTTATAAGAACGTTGGTGATATAATAGAAGATAGCTTAATTCAGAAACGATTTAAGTTTAAAATTGAATCGATATTTTTACTTACATGATAAATTTTATTCACTTGGCTCTAGGCTAGGTGATCCCACTCTACGCATTTACTTTAGGCTTATTATATCAACACTTATAAGGTTTCATGTCACCCCCTCACCTCACGGCCTCCTTTTACCCCCTTTACTAAAATCGTAATGGGTAAACAGTAATCGAACATTTTTATCTGGATAAATCACTTTGGCTTTTATGACTCCTCCTATTTCGAGAAATCAAGCGTGACGTGACACACTCTGGGTTTTACATAGGTTAGATCAGGGGTTCCCAAACTTTTTAGAATCGCGACCCACTATTCATGACCACAGCTTATGGCGACCCACTCAAATTTACTGGGCAAAAACATATGAAAGAATATAAAAAATATTATTTATTCATATTCATATATTCAGATATATATTTTGATACTAACGCTGCTCTGTGAAGGTTGCAATGAGTCCATGATGCGTTTGGATTAAGTTCAAGTATTCTGGTCACCAGACCACTGTTTTTACCACACATAGCCGGTGTGCCGTCCGTACATATTCCGACACATTTATTCCAATCAAGACCTTTTGTTTTGACATAAGTATCAACAGTCTTAAAAATATCATCGCTTGTACTTCGACTGACTGGTTCACAGCACAACATATCTTCATGAGGTTCGGAGTTCCATATATAACG
>NW_013754757.1:0-2090 GCF_000517525.1 Limulus polyphemus | reverse complement strand
TGGCTTTAATGCGGAAGCTCTAAACCTCTGTAATTTCACCTTCACTTTCTGTTATCGGAATAATATGGCTCACCTTGCCCAATAACATAATCTAAGATCTACAAATAATGATTAAAAATGTATTGTAATGTGTATTGTCACAATGTCACACCTATTAGTTAAATAATTCATAAAATACTTGTAAATGAATAGCCTACAAACACTAAATACACAGCATTCAATAGTGTTAACCATAAACATGAACACCAGCAACACAGAGGAACAGTGTTTTGGAAATTTCTGATACACTAATCGTTTTTTTTTTACTCATTTACTCATGTGGTACATGATTCCAGTAACTGGACAGGAACGTCTGTGTGCAAAGCACATTGAAAAACATGTATCTCAGCCTTATAAAATATAGACCTATTCATACAACACATCCAAATGTTAAATGTTGTTACATTATTTACCTGCATCCTTTGTTGCTTGTCAACAACACTTCTTTTCTTTTTTTCCCTGTCATCATCATCATGTGCCATCTTCCTCAGGAAGGTTGGCTGTCACAAACCTCCACTTATGTCTGTTCTGTGCTTTTGTCACCAGGTTTTCATATTTTGCTATCTCAGTCCACTCTTTAATATCTGTTATCTACTCTGTTCTTGGTCTTCCCCTGTATCTTTTCCCTTCTATTTGACCCTCTAGTAGGACTTTACACCCACATCTCAAATGGTTCCAGTTTGTTAATCAATGCTTGTGTCAAGATCCATGTTCCACAGCCACATAACAGAGTTAACTCTATATAGTATGAAGTGCTATGTGAAGCTGAAATAGTGAAGAGGATTGAGGTGGCAAGAGGTGCCTTTAATTGATGGAAAAGACCATAACATGATACTTCAGCCATTCACTTTCTCTACTTGTTCTATGCCTTTTTCTTCTAATTTTATCTGAATTTCTGGCTTATTATCATGTCTACTTATCAGCATACTTTTTGTCTTCTTAGCATTCATTTTCATTCCATACCTCCTTACTGTGTTACTTACATCATTCAAAATATCTTGTAAGTCTTGTTCTGTTTCAGCCATCAGTTCAGTGTCATCAGCATATCTTAAATATTATTTATCACCAAACTTAATATCTTTGTTACTCTCAGTGCTGCAAAAGATGTTTTCTGTGTACAAATTAAATAGACATGGGGAAAGGACACATCCCTGGTGTATTCCTCTTTTAATTTTAATTTCTAGCAATAATCCCTCTTTGGTCCTTTTCCCCCTGTATAACTGAAAAAAAATGCCACATTTATCTTTAATGTTTTATCAAATTTGAAGCTTAAACTCTTTATGAATTCAGGATTTACCTCATAATTTGTGCATTGAAAATAAACTAAACATGATAAAGCTGTTTCACTGGACTCCCACACTTTCCATCCACAGCCTTCTCAGTTTCTGAACTTTGAGGAACCTAAAGAAACTCCTTCTTGTTCCTTCACTGTTTTTACACTATACTCCACAAAAATAAGGCACTTGCAAGCAAAAATAGCAAACCATGCAACAATAACAGAAGTGTAACAAGAACTGTTTAGCAAGATTGACAACACAAGCCAACCTTCACTGACTATTGCTATGCAGGAAGTTCAAAATTTTAGATCCTTGTGTGAAAAAAACTAATCACTGATTTCTAAATTGATAAAAATCTGTGGTGCAAAATATGCATATCTACATATTTGGGTACTGTTCTCATATTACATGCTAAAACTATTTTTTACCTCAAATCTCAACCACATCACTGTGGTACAATAACCTCCTATCAAATTTATATGATGCTTATTTAAAGTATTTGTGATTAAGTCTACAAATATGTGATTATTTCCATATTTCTAGGCAAAAAAGTTCTAAGAAATTAGCTTTTTAACAGACTAATATTAATATACAGTTCTTATTTAAAGTATTTGTGATTAGGTCTACAAATATGTGATTATTTACATATTTCTAGGCAAAAAAAAGTTCTAAGAAATTAACTTTTTAACAGGCTAATATTAATATACAGTTTTAATGTAATTATTAACCTCTAATTATATGAGAAAATGTTACTGGTATGAAGAATGATAGTAT
>NW_013754756.1:0-1072 GCF_000517525.1 Limulus polyphemus | reverse complement strand
CTACACTAAGCACATTATAAAATATATATACCGAGTATGTTACACAATGTATACGCAGAGAAGGTTATAAATGTTATACAATATAGACACTAAGTACATTACACAGTGTATATACTGAGTACGCTACACAATGTATACACATAGTACGCTACACAATGTATACACACAGTACATTACACAATGTATACACAGAGTACACTACACAGCGTATACACAGAGTACACTACACAACGTATACACAGAGTACACTACACAACGTATACACAGAGTACACTACACAATGTATACACAGAGTACACTACACAACGTATACACAGAGTACACTACATAATGTATACACAGAGTACACTACACAACGTATACACAGAGTACACTACACAATGTATACACAGAGTACACTACACAATGTATACACAGAGTATACTACATAATGTATACACAGAGTACACTACACAACGTATACACAGAGTACACTACACAATGTATACTCCTAGTACATTACACAATCTGCACACAGAGTACACTACACAACGTATACACAGAGTACACTACACAATGTATACTCCTAGTACATTACACAATCTGCACACAGAGTACACTACACAACGTATACACAAAGTACACTACACAATGTATACACAGAGTACACTACACAATGTATACACAGAGTACACTACACAATGTATACACAGAGTACAATACACAATGTATACTCCTAGTACATTGCACAATCTGCACACAGAGTACATTACGCATTATATATACAGAGAACATTACACAATATATACACGGAGTACACTAAAATATTTATAATTATATGTATATATATAGTTAAACATGATCTCTAACATATATATAGAGCTTTCATAAAACTGTGTTGTTATAACAGATGCTCCTCAATATGACAAATTCTAACCGCCAAAACCGATTAAACATTTCTGTAAAATCTCACACGCAAAATATATCCAAATCAATAAATTTTTAACTTGCTCTTTTTTTTTTAAAACAAATATTAACTACTGATCAAAGTAGAACACCTACCTAGATCATAACTAAAAGCCTACCAGGTAAT
>NW_013754755.1:0-1072 GCF_000517525.1 Limulus polyphemus | reverse complement strand
TACAGAACTTATGGGACGTAAGGGTTTCAAAGTTTTCTCTACTTGATTGAAAAGTAGTGGGATCATAGCAACCAGATAATGCAAACACTAACAATAATTTGAAATGGAAAGAATTAAAAACCAAACAGGGTTCATACACTTTTATTGATCGTTAAGACTGAACTCAAATATTTACAAGAACTTGACAAAAAGAAACATTTTTTTACAAGTTTGAATTGTGTTTGTGATCCAAGGAAATTGTAAAATGAAAAGAAAAACAAACAAAAAAATATTAAAATATAGATCTGACATGATAGATATATATATATAACACCCTTTAACTTTGTTTAATTTCATTACAACATTAAACCTTTTCTTGTTAGCATCATGTTTCATAGTATCGCAGCTATCCAAAATTTCGTATTTCATTATCGAGTGCTGAGAAGCTTTCCTACAGAAGTTAATACCTGAAGCTTAACAAATGTCTTGTTTACATTACATTACGCGTGTGTGTGTGTGATGTATACAATTACGATTTTTTACAGTCCTTCAGACGAAGAATGCCGAGTCGTCTCGTCCTTTCCTTATTTGGTTTGTCTTGGAGAAATACGTCCTTAAGGTGACTTGTTCCATCATGGTCGTCCGAAGCCACTTATCTTGGAATGTTCTGTTCACTTCCATGCCTATAAAAAGAAGTTACTATAAATTAGATGAATAATCTAAAAACTATTAAACATTGTATCCGTAAGTAAATATGATGTGCATAAACGTCTGAATTACGGCCGCGTTAAATAGGCCAATAACTGTCTCTTGCTAGCGGCATCATATGCTATTTATTTCTGTAATAGTGCAGTTACGAAATGGTAACTGCAAGACTGCATCTGATCTGTCGTTGAGAGGTGCTAGTGTACACTTCTTCCATACATATATAGTTCGGACCCTTCACCCCGCGTACTCCATTTTGTCCTCTCGAGGACGGTTTATGTGACCAACAATTATAGCTAGCTGGACAATTTCGAAACAAGTATACGAGCCTTGTCGAATAGGGTTGTTTAAACATTTGTTTAACAACAAGTAAAAGCTTGGAATGGTA
>NW_013754754.1:0-1072 GCF_000517525.1 Limulus polyphemus | reverse complement strand
GACCAGCCGTGTAATGATTATAAAACAGTGAACCACCTGTTTAATGTTTATAAAACACTGGAACAACTGTTTAAATATTATAAAACAGTGGACCACCTATTTAATGATTATAAAACAGTGGACCAACTGTTTCTTGATTATAAAACAGATGACCAACTGTTTAATGATTATAAAACAGTGGACCAGCTGTTTAATGTTTATAAAACAGTAGACCAGCTGTTTAATGTTTATTATACAGTGGACCAGCTGTTTAATGTTTATAAAACAGTGGACCAGCTGTTTAATGTTTATTAAACAGTGGACCAGCTTTTTAATGATTATATTACCGGTTGTTTTGTTTTTTACCAAAAATAAAATTGAATTTATAATCTATGACGTAGAGGCCTAATGCGTTCTTGATTGGCTTACCCTCTGCTGTAGACTAATGTTTCGCCTATTCAAGGCTCATCAGCACAGGTTGGATCAGTAAACTAGATATTTTATTATTATTAAGCCACACAAACTAAAGAACGGCATGTAACAGTATGTATCACATGTACGAACCTGATATCCATAAGGATATACATTCCTCAAACCTATAAACCTGATATCCATAAGGATATACATTCCTCAAACCTATAAACCTGATATCCATCAGTATTTACATTCCTCAAACCTATAAACCTGATATCCATCAGTATTTACATTCCTCAAACCTATAAACCTGATATCCATAAAGATATACATTCCTCAAACCTATAAACTTGATATCCATCAGGATTTACATTCCTCAAACCTATAAACCTGATATCCATCATAATTTACATTCCTCAAACCTATAAACCTGATATCCATCAGTATTTACATTCCTCAAACCTATAAACCTGATATCCATCAGGATTTACATTCCTCAAACCTATAAACCTGATATTCATCAGTATTTACATTCCTCAAACCTATAAACCTGATATCCATCAGTATTTACATTCCTCAAACCTATAAACCTGACATCCATCAGTATTTACATTCCTCAAACCTACGAACCTGATATCCATAAGGATATACATTCCTCAAACCTACGAACCTACTCAGG
>NW_013754753.1:0-2175 GCF_000517525.1 Limulus polyphemus | reverse complement strand
CTATGAAGGCCTAAAAAGACAGTTATTAAAGTCGATAAAATCTAATAAAAGAAAACTTAAAACCCGTTTTCAAAGTCAACAAAATATAGTGGAAGAAGCACTAAAAGACTACAATAACAGTCGAAAAAAAATAGTGGAAGAAGGACTAAAATAATCGTCATTAAAGTTAACAAAATCTTGCGGAGGAAGGACTAACAATTCCGTTATCAATGACAACAAAATCTAGTACAAGAAGGGATAAAAAGACAATTATGAAAGTCATTAAAATCTAGTGCATGAAAGACTAAAAAGACCGTTATCAAATTGAAAACAATCTACTCTAAGAAGGCTTTAAAAAAAGTTATCAAAGTCGACAAAATCTAGTGGAAGAAAAACTAATAACCTGTTATCAACTAGATTTTTTCGACTTTGATAACGTTATTTTTAGCCCTTTTCCACTTGATTTTCTTGACTTTAAGAAGGATTAAAAAGAGCATTATAAAAGTTATTAAAATATAGTGTAAGAAAGACTAAAAATACCGTTATCAAAGTGAAAAAATCTAGTCTAAAAAGGCCAAAAAGACAGTTATGAAAGTCGACAAAATCTAGTGGAAATAAACTAATAACCCGTTTTCAAAGTCACCAAAATCAAGTGGAAAAAGGGCTAAAAACACCGTTATCAAAGTCGATAAAATCTAGTTTAAGAAGGATAAAAAAGACCATTATAAAAGTTATTAAAATACAGTGTAAGAAATAATTAAAAGGCCATTATCAAAGTCGATAAAAATTAGTCTATGAAGGCTTAAAAAGACAGTTATGAAAGTCGACAAAATCTAATATAAGAAAACTAAAAACCCGTTTTCAAAGTCAACAAAATCTAGTGGAAAAAGGACTAAAACGACCGTTATCAAAGTTAACAAAATCTAGTGGAAGAAGAAATAAAACACTTTTATAACAGTCGACAAAATATAATGTAAGAAGCACTAAAATAATCGTCATTAATGTTAACAAAATCTTGCAGAGGAAGGAATAAATATTCCGTTTTCTAATGACAACAAAATGTAGTGCAAGAAGGACTAAAAAGACAATTATGAAAGTCATTAAAATCTAGTTAAAGTAAGACAAAAAAGCCAGTTATAAAAGCAAAAAAAATCTAGTATAAGAAGGCTTAAAAAGACAGTTATGAAAGTAAACAAAATCTAGTGGAAGAAAAATCAAAAACCCGTTTTCAAAGTCAACAAAATCAAGTGGAAAAAGGGCTAAAAATACCGATATCAAAGTCGAAAAAATCTAGTTTAAGAAGGATAAAAAGACCATTAAAAATGTTATTAAAATATAGTGTAAGAAAGGCTTAAAATACCATTATCAAAGTCGATAAAATCTAGTCTATGAAGGCTTAAAGAGACAGTTATGAAAGTCGACAAAATCTAGTAGAAGAAAAACTAAAAACCTGTTATCAAAGTCAAAAAATCAAGTGGAAAAAGGGTTAAAAATAATGTTATCAGAGTCGAAAAAAATCTAGTTTAAGAAGGGTAAAAAAGACAATTATAAAATTTATTAAAATACAGTGTAAGAAAGAATTAAAAGGCCATTATCAAAGTCGATAAAAATTAGTCTATGAAGGCTTAAAAAGACATTTATGAAAGTCGACAAAATCTAATATAAGAAAACTAAAAACCCGTTTTCAAAGTCAACAAAATCTAGTGGAAAAAGGACTAAAACGACCGTTATCAAAGTTAACAAAATCTAGTGGAAGAAGAAATAAAACACTTTTATAACAGTCGACAAAATATAGTGGAAGAAGGACTAAAATAATCGTCATTAAAATGTTAACAAAATCTTGCAGAGGAAGAAATAAATATTCCGTTTTCTAATGACAACAAAATGTAGTGCAAGAAGGACTAAAAAGACAATTATGAAAGTCATTAAAATCTAGTGGAAGAAAAATCAAAAACCCGTTTTCAAAGTCAACAAAATCAAGTGGAAAAAGTACTAAAAATACCGATATCAAAGTCGAAAAAATATAGTTTAAGAAATATAACAAAGACCATTGAAAATGTTATTAAAATACAGTGTAAGAAAGGCTTAAAAGACCATTATCAAAGTCGATAAAATCAAGTCTATGATGGCTTAAAAAGACAGTTATGAAAGTCGACAAAATCTAATATAAGAGTACTAAAATCCCGTTTTCAAAGT
>NW_013754752.1:0-1072 GCF_000517525.1 Limulus polyphemus | reverse complement strand
GATTGACATCTAAATGGTGGCGCCGCCTAATTACTGCAATGTACAGATTTGGACAAGCCTGTGATCTCGATATTCACTCTGGCAGTTTAAATAAAAGACTAGAATTATCAGTTATGATAATATTACTTTATGTTGTTAATTACTGTTTTTGTTATCTTAAGAGTTAACTGTGATATTGATGTAACGTGTTCTTTCATCAGACAGGTTTGTTTGTTTTTTGGAATATCTGGTAAAAAATCCAGTCTACGTAATTGTAACAAATTAGTTTATTTATTTCTTAACTTTGCTAAACATTACATTCACTTGTAGTTGTGGGCCAAAGTGCACAAAAAACGTTTCGGGATTATGATAAATACAACTAACAAGGAAACTGTATTGCAGAATTTCCTTGCTGTTAGACACAACAAGTCTCACGTTTAGTTTAGTTTTGACACTGAACTGTGACTAACACTAATTACTTGAATTTATTATGTACTGTCGTTTCTCCAAATTCCACGATATCTATAGGTTATTATTTGTTGTTTTTCAGAATATGTAGAGCATACTGAAGGAAGTTATATATTATGATGATAAAGTTAGAACCAACGACACTTTACACTCAACATAATTGTAAGAGAACTTTTATTTTAACCAACGTTTTGCCCTTGCGGCTTCTTCGGAGTTATGACCATGAACAAGGTAGTGATTAAGTTACAAGCCTACAAGTTTAACGTGCATTCACAGCCATCCTTCCTATTAGGGCATACGCCCATAGAATCTGAGGACTTTTCAATTCCCGGGCTTCTCTGGGTTTTCAGTCATACTGCTACTTTGTGGCCATACTGTCCTATGTTGCCCCTGCTGGACAATGGGAACACACATGCCAAATTTTCCAGTCCAACTAATTCCTAACCTACCATCTGGTTGTCATATAGACAGAGTCTGGTTCCAGTAGGAAGGAGTAGTGGTTGAGAATGCTCAGTTCCTACGCAGCTGAGCTGATTCGTGTTAGGTGCAGTTAATCTCATCTTTAGATAATAGTGTTGCGTATCTGCTTGTTTGTTAATTTCCCGTAGAAATTCTTTCCGAGAAA
>NW_013754751.1:0-1251 GCF_000517525.1 Limulus polyphemus | reverse complement strand
ATTTCCTTTTGGGGCTATTTCTATTTGTTTTTTTCATAGAAAGATGGGTGTGGATGTAGATAAATAATAATACCTGGTTGCACACCTCATGGTCCTTTTAGTAAGGATGCAATAATTACAGCTATCTAGGTTCTTTTCTCTTGGAGCTATAGTGGTACCACATTCATTTCTATGTGGTTTTTCCATAGCTTACTTCATAAAAAAGATGTGCGAATGCATATGGATGAGATAAATAATACACAGGTTTACACCATCATGGCCAACTTAGTGTTGGTGCAAAATTACGGATGTCTAGATTCTTTCTTCTTAGACCTGTAGTGGATACACCTATTTTCTATGTGGTTTTTGCTAGCTTGCCTTAGTAAAAATATGTGGACGCACATGCTTTCAAGCATATGAATAAGATATGTAATAACCCTGTGCCCACCCTCAGTATGGGTGCAAAATTTCAGTTCTCTAGGCTCTTACTTCTTTAAGATATGGCAATCACAGTTCTTTTCAATGTGGTTTTCTGCTAGCTTGCCTCACAAATAGATGTGCACGCGTATGCACGCACCTACATGAATAACTAATAATACTCAGTTGCACGCCCTCAGGATCCACTTAGTATGGGTGCAAAATTTCAGGTTTGTAGGTTCTTTCTTCTTGACGCTATAGCAGTCACACACACATATACACACACAGACTTGCAAGTGTGCACGTGAGTGTGACTGTCTGTCTGTATGTGATTGCTATTTCTAATACAAGGAATGACCTTTTTCTATGTGTTTTTTTTTGTTTTTTGTTTGCTAGCTTCTCTCATTAAAAAGATGCGCGTGTACACACGCACGTGGATAAGTAATAATAGCCAGGTAAACACCCTCAAAATGGGTACAAAATTTTAGGTTTCTAGGCTCTTTCCTCTTGGATATATGTCGGTCACATATTATTTTCTATGTGTTTTTTCGCTACCTTACATCATAAAATGATTTCTTTTTCTTGAGAAAACTTAGCACTTTCACCTAACTAGATTTTGCCTGTACACAAATTGTGGAAATGGCGACGATAATGAATTTAATCACATAACATGAAATTTTGAATTAGTTTCTTACCTACCAAAAATGGATAATTATTTAAGTATTTGAAAATATATCAGAACCCTAAAATGTGGAAGGTACAGAAGACAAAGTGATATAAGGCCAAAATTAATGTTGCAAACTTGTTTTTCACTATAAATCTGAGTTTTGTTTTGTTTGTTTGTTTGGTTTGAAT
>NW_013754750.1:0-1072 GCF_000517525.1 Limulus polyphemus | reverse complement strand
GACAAAATAAGATCCCTCTTCCCACACCTACCTGACAAAATAAGATCCCTTTTCTCACACCCACCTGACAAAATAAGATCCTTCTTCCCACACCCACCTGACACATCCTCTTTTTCAGAAATTACCAATAGTTTTCTCTGATATATAATACTATATTATTTATAACCAATAGAAATGATGTATTATATCATGTTGTTTTCTGTACAAATAATTGTATGTTTTGCTTCCAGTTCAAGCTTTATTCCTAAGGGAAACACATTGATGAGCTTAGCTGAATTTTAAATGTTAAAGAACCAGAAAATTTTTTATTGGACTTTGTCTGCTTTCGACATGCTGTTATTCTGTGTTCTTGGTGCATCATGTATTTCAATGAAAAATTACTTAGTGCAGTAGTACAATTACTATAAAAATAACTATTTTTATGTAAAAATCTATTTACAGTTAAAAGGAATACAATGTTAAAATCTTACACAATAAATAGTTATTGAAAACAGAAAATAAGTGTATCGTAAAGTTGTATTCGGAAAGAATAAACCAGTTTTATTAAGTAAGGACTTGTGTCGCTAAAGTTTCGTCAGAACGAAGTTACAGAAAGTTGATTAATGAATGGAGACGTAACAACATATATATACAGTGGTTGGAACTGTGGAAAGCATGGAGATTTGAGGAGCCAGTGTAGAAGGAATATTACCAACAAGTTGGCTTCAAGTAGACCAGTAGTGGTTGGTGTTGAGTGAGGCCCACCAACCCCCATCATGAAAGTCCCAACAGCTAGGTGTAAAATGCCAAGCACACACAGTGTCTATGTGAGAGGAAAGCTGGATGGCCAAAGGTGCAACTTTGTCATAGACTCTGTGTCTCAGCAAACCCTTGTGAACATCAAGGTGTTAGATCATGAAGGAGTACCAGAAGCCATACAGAAGCTTTATAGTGTGACAGGCCATTCTACAAGGTTGTGGGGACCAGTGGGGGTAACTATTGAGCTCATGGGCATAAAGGACAGACACAAAGTATACTTGGCTGACATTGAAGACGAATGCATATTAGGATTGGACTATCTACTACCAAGGAA
>NW_013754749.1:0-1072 GCF_000517525.1 Limulus polyphemus | reverse complement strand
GATACAGTGTATATATGATTGTGAGACTTTTCATCACGTCAGCTAGATAGATATATTTTTCGAAAAATCCTGCCATCTCAGTAGTTTTGGAAAAAAGGTCTTGGTTCTCAGAGCATAATCGTCTAAGTCTTTCAACTGTTCTTTAGGAATGGCATTCCTGGTTTTCGTATGGATGGAAGAAATGGTAACCTGAGTAAGGGTGACTGTCAGTGTCTTTGTAGTGTCAGTGGTTTTAAATGAGTAACCAGATATATGAATATTGATGTCGAGAAATGAGTTAGTGGTGTCACCTACTTGGTAAGTGTAATTATGGGCTGGATGGATTTGATGAACTGTTCTACTTGAGCCTTGGGTAATTGTATTTAAGAGTTGGGTGGGTTTGTTAAGCAAAGTCGATAAATTGCTGTACTTAAGCCGTGGATAAATTTATTTAAATAATTGGTGGAGTTGTTAGGTAAAGTCGATAAACTACTGTACTTGAGTCTTGATGGATGTAGCAAAACCTAAAATGTCGTCAATACAACGAATAAAACGGATGGAGAAAATTACAACAAATGTCGTATAATCTTTAAGGTAGCCAGTGAATTATTGATAGAGTTGACATTGAATTTAAAAGTATGCACTAGTTGAACGGCAGTTTCAGTGGTAGTAAGCTTAATCTATTTCGTTTAGAAAATGTTTTGGGGCTAACATTACATGTACAATAATCGTAGATCTAATGTGAAGATCGAAGTTGAAGGTTTTGTTTTGAAAGTCTTTAAGGTTGTCTAAGAACATTAATTATGTCATATGAAAGGGGAGAGAGACGACCAGGGTGTGTGTGTGGGGGGGGGGGGGTAGTTGCAAGGAACGAAACAATGGGGTGTCAAGGATATCCAGATTTGTGACTCTTGGAAAACAAGCAGAAGATTCCTGTTCTAGGATGTTTTAGATTTTGTATCTGCAACTTCTAGACATCTCTCTACCTTCCTGCATTAAAGGTACATCTTATCTGGATTGTTTCTGCCTGCGTTTAAAAGTACCTTTTATCCGGATTGTTTCTGACTGTGTTAAAGTTATATTTTATCTGGAT
>NW_013754748.1:0-1071 GCF_000517525.1 Limulus polyphemus | reverse complement strand
GTCTCTTCAAAGTAGACTCACCAGTTTGGATTTAGTTTGATTCGTAACTGCTTGATTTTCAACGTTTCTCTAGCATAACACAGGATAAACATTAGTCTCATCTAAGTAGACTCACCAGTTTGGATTTAGTTTGATTCGTAACTGCTTGAATTTCAACGTTTCTCTGGCATAACACAGGATAAACACTAATTTCTTCATTTTTCTGATATACGGTATATGTAGCAGTATTTTTTATGTATGTATGCAGTAAAAAGTATTTTTCTGCTATATATGCAGAGTGAATTTCTACTGAGTGTGTAGAATAACTGCCCCCCTTAAGAATGTTTTGGTGATATTTTGTTTGCTGTGTATGTAGTGTAAATTCGCTCCTTTTTTTCTTTATCAAATTAAAAGACCTTACATATTTTATGGACTTTATGTGCCGGACTTGTCTGTACGTCTAACAGGATACCCGCATCTATTGCCCGACACGATCTTTAGAAACAAAAGTCAGGAAGTCTATTTAACCGACCCTAGAAATCCACCTGTATTATGAAGAACCGCACGTGCAGGTGCCGTCTACAGAGTGCGATCCCTCGCACCTGACACTACATTGTGCCATGCGGGGTGTCGCACGTGCGTTTTCGTGTCTTTAAGCTCATCCAAAGTTAGCTTCTACAAACGATAACATTTTCAGCCTATGGCAGTAACGAAATAGACGAGACGTCCCTTACACAGAAATCAGCTCTTAGCCTAGATTTGTCATCTCTCCCCTCCCACTTTCCTCTCCTCTAACCGATTATAGGGCGGACCTTCAAACAGCTATTAGTTGATGGCCCCTTACCGTTTCCACGGATTAGAATAGACGCCGCTACCTGTAATACACGCCCCAAAAAACAGCCGTATCTCTACCTGAACTAACATGGTGAACAACAAGGGACACGTGTGTTATGTGACCCAGAAGAAGTGTTAAGTAAACAGTGCTGAACATGCGCATTCCAAGAGAGACATTCCAATAATTAGTGAAATCTTATGATGTGCGAGATTTAGGCATATTCTTAATTTTCGTGCGTCTCTAATGTTCGTTTCTAA
>NW_013754747.1:0-1818 GCF_000517525.1 Limulus polyphemus | reverse complement strand
CATACGGAGGACAGAAATAGCTAGTACATTAGTAAGTCAAACCATAGCATACTAAGGACAGAAATAGCTAATACATTAGTAAGCCAAAACATAGTATACGGAGGCCAGAAATAGCTAATACATTAGTAAGTCAAATCTTATATAGATTGCGAACCGTCTGTCCGTTCGTTTGTCTGTCTCCAGTTTACGGCGGTCGCTTGCCGCGCTGCGTTTCAAAAGTTGCACAAACAGGCAAAGCTGAACATTCACTTTTCAAATGACGGGATAACAGGCATGAATAATGCTGATGCTAAATTTTATTTTACACTAAACTGTCAGGAATTAATTACACTATCATTCACATTTCAAAATATGACGTAACTTAAACAATAAAAATGTAGATTTACCGTATGTTATTAATGAGTGACTCTTAGCATGACTAAAATACTCAACAATCACTTATCACGGTAGGCAGTATAAGTAACTTAGAGCTTTAGCTATAAGTGAAACCAAGAGTGCAACACAATTAACTTTTTTAAAGTCCATGAAATGATTTAAATTGATAGGTTAACTTAAACTTTTTCCGTCACTGGGGACGGGTACTTTTGCTTGTATAGTATACAGACGATAGAAGTAACGTACTGGAACGGCAAATTTGGGTATATATATATATATATATATATAAAAGAATTATAACTTTGTTACACAAAAATATATTTGGTGGTTAAATAAATTGAAAAACCGGGTTCAAGCTTGAGAAATGTTCATGATATAATACTGATTTTTAATTAAAACCCTGTTAAAATTGGGTTCAAGCTTGAGAAATGTTCATGATACAATACTAATTGTTAATTAAAACATTTGGTTCTCACCTGGTGGACAGGAGCACCGGAAAGTCAAGGTATCAACAGGCGTACAAGAACCTCCATTCTGACACGGGCTAGGATCACAAGGTATGTACTTAGACTCACAGTTCTGACCTGTGTAACCAACGTTACAGACACACCTGCAAACACAGAAAGAAGTGCTGATATTAATCAGGTGCTCACATTAAGTTTAGACTTAGTTTGTTTTTGAATTTCGCCCAAAGCTACACGAGGATTATCTGCGCTAGCCGTCCCTAATTTAGCAGTGTAAGACTAGAGGGAAGGCAGCTAGTCATCACCACCCACCGCCAACTCTTTTACCAACGAATAGTAGGATTGACCGTCACATTATAACGCCCCCACGGCTGAAAGGGCGAGCATGTTTGGTGGGACGGGGATTTGAACCGCGACTCTCAGACTGCGAGTCGAGCGCCCTAACCACCTGGCCATTCCGGGCCAGTTGCTCACATACACATATGTGAAAAATATTGTGTACTACAATCTTTGGTCAGCTATTACTTAATCTGTGTTATCATCTGTGACTGAAGTTTGGAGAAACGATTCGTTTCCTTTTTTTGGTAGGTTGTTTACCTGTTTTTGGATTCGATGTTCTGTATTTGAGTGGCAAAGAATTATTGTCCACGTTAGACGTATGGTTGGAGACAAAAATACATTCTTAATACGAGATTGTAAACGGTTTATTGTCCTTGGTCACAGCATTTCAAAGATGAATGTTCAACAGAAGCAAATATGAATCAACACCTCTCACTGGATGATTGGATATGAGGCTAGTCCACCTCTCATCAGTAAAGAGATGATTGGATATGAGACTCGTCCACCTCTCATCAGTAAAGCGATGATTGGATATGAGGCACATCCACCTCTCATCAGTGAAGCGATGATTGGATATGAGGCTGGTCCACCTCTCATCAGTGAAGCGATGATTGGATATGAGGCACATCCACCTACTCAT
>NW_013754746.1:0-1072 GCF_000517525.1 Limulus polyphemus | reverse complement strand
AAAGCCACACGAGGGCTATCTGCGCTAGCCTTCCCTAATTTAGAAGTGTAAGACTAGAGGGAAGGCAGCTAGTCATCATCACCCACCGCCAACTCTTGGGCTACTCTTTTACCAACGAATAGTGGGATTGACCGTCACATTATAACACCCCCACGGCTGAAAGGGCAAGCATGTTTGGTGTGACGGGGATTCGAAACCGCGGCCCTCAGATTGCGAGTCGAGCGCCCTAACCACCTGGCCATGCCGGGCCTCACAGTCACCTTAAATAATCTTATTAGATCAAATGGCAGCGAGGAAATTAAAATTCAACAAGACCTCGTACTACAAAATTAGTTAACCTGAGGGTTGTCAGACTCTGTATTTGTTCACGTCTGAAAGTCTACGTTTTGTAACAGAGAAGATCTGAAACTATTTACACGGAAAGAAAAACTTAAAATTAGAAGTTATTTTTCATTAGTTGAGAATTTTTGTTTTACTAATATATCCATACTGTAATGATTTAAATACCTAGTAACTTCACTTATCTTCACATTACTGAAATAAGCCAATTAAAAATACAATTCATATTAGTTTTAGGCTCATTTTACTAGATCAAAATATCGATAAATAACTTCACAACAAATTCTCCAGTTACTCAAGTTTTTAAACAGGAAAGTAATTACATGTGATCACATTTATACCAGAACAAACTTCTGCCAATAACTTTTATGAATCACATTTACAGATTTGCTTTTTAAGAGATACCACCTAACTTATGAACAGTATGAAGTTTTGAAAACAGCTATATGGGAGGGGGAGGGTAACAGATTTATTTCCATACAGTAATTTGAAGTACAAATATTTGCTATATTCTAAGGACAATACATGTAGGACAAAAGAGCACAACTATAAAATTTGGAAAAGACATACTAACTAGGCTCCAGTTAAGACTGTTCTTTTTTTTATATCGGTGAGATTGACTTCGGAGTTGTTATAATAATTCGTATAAAAATAAAGAATAAATGTACATTTTTACTTTTTCTCAAGGGTGGAGTGTGTAGGGAAAGTTTTAAAATACCAAATGGTCTCTTTT
>NW_013754745.1:0-1185 GCF_000517525.1 Limulus polyphemus | reverse complement strand
TGTTGATTAATACCTAACAGGTTATAACCCTTAGTAACAATTAATGTAACACAACAACATCTTTAAAGATACAGATATATGTGTTAAGTAATATGTAACAGGTTATAACATTTAGTAACAATTAATGTAACACAACGATATCTTTAAAGATAACCATATGCGCTGGATGATGTGTTACAGGTCTTAGTGTTAAGTATCAAATGTTTTCTTTTAATCATTTTTGTGGGTTCGATTCGTTTTTCAGACATAGTGAGAAATGTGTACGAGACAGCAGTTTGTAAAAAAAAATAGGTTTAGACAACGGTGTGTACTTTGATATGTAAATTTTTGGAAAAGATAATAAATAAATTATTGTGATGGTTAATAAAATTAACCGGAAAGTCTTTACTACATTTATTAATATGGAATTCGTTCGTTTTTACAAACTCACCACCACCATTTTTATAGCATAGGTACGGGAATCGCCACACGTTTGCCAGATCTACGGCGAACCCAATCACGGAAAGAAGGAAATCCACCTTTTTGTTCCAGGTCTGTCGCTCACCGTCCGGCTCAGTAACCGGTAAGGTTCCGGCTTCCGGAGTTCGAGAAGATCCGGTATTCTCCATCATTCAGTGAAAGTTAGACTTATTAGTTTATTGTAACTGACTAGAAGCTACACTGTAACTGAACGTTGACCAAACGACTTTTTCTCTCCTGCCTAAAGTGTACCTTTTCCCGAAACTCCAGTTCTCTCGGCAGGACGATCCGAAGTCCTAACGGTGCGAAAAGAATCCGCTGTTGCTTAGAGACAGTCACGTGACCGTCTCCGAATTAGCCACAAGTGTTGCTTAGTGGACTGATTCTACGCATGCGCTTACATATTTTCTTCGGAACCGCCTACTCATGAATATAAGAATTGTTCTTTCTAATACATTAGAGAGTAGAAGAGGTAGCTTTTAAATAAATAAAAGTTAATTTCTTGCTTGAGAAAGTTTCTGAAGCAATCACGTAACTAAGATTTAATAGCTGTTACCAGAACGATTATGAAGAGAAAAATTATGTTAACTTAATTGTAATCCAATAAAAATAGTTTTTCAATTCGTATGATAGATGTCACTGTATTCAAAGTGAAAGTTCTTGCGATAGATGTCACTGTATTCAAAGTTAAACTTTCCTGCGATAGATGTCACTGTGTTCAAAGTT
>NW_013754744.1:0-3392 GCF_000517525.1 Limulus polyphemus | reverse complement strand
CTTAATTTTAATAAAAGTTTTGTTTATTTTGGATCAAAGCTACGTAATCTGTACTCTGCCCACCGCGGGTATAGAAACCCGATTTTTAGTGTTATAAGTTCTCATAACTCATCGCTGAGCCACCTGGGGGTGAAGGTACATAATAGTACATAATACCGTGTGAAGTAATCTAAATAAAGTTGAGGTGGACTAGTGTATTCTACCGTATTGTGTAGAGTGAATCCTACTACATAGCACATTGGTACTAGTTTACTTTACCATACTGTTTAGAATGAATCCTACTATATAGCACATTGGTGCTAGAGTACTTTACCATATTGTGTGAGAGTGAATCCTACTATATAGCACATTGGTGATAGTGTACTTTACCATACTGTTTAGCGGGAATCCTACTACATAGCACATTGGTACTAGTGTACTCTACCATATTGTGTAGAGTGAATCCTACTATATAGCACGTTGGCACCTCCGTACTTTCCCACACTATATACACTGATAACATCATAGAAAACTACCTAGCTTTAGTTTGATTTTCTGTTGTCAAGGTATTACAGATAATACATAGGACAAAAATCTGTTTAAAGAAATTTGTCAGTGGTGTGTGAGAACTCCACGTGCGAAGAGGACATGTGAGAGTGTACCTCAACTTATTGTTCCGTAAGAGTGGCATAGCACATTGGTGCTAGAGTACTTTACCATATTGTGTGAGAGTGAATCCTACTATATAGCACATTGGTGATAGTGTACTTTACCATATTGTGTAGAGTGAATCCTACTGCATAGCACATTGGTAGTGAATCCTACTACATAGCACATTGGTGCTAGTGTACTCTACCATACTGTCTATTGTGAATCATACTACATAGGACATTGGTACTAGTGTACTCTACCATATTGTGTAGAGTGAATCCTGCTATATAGCACATTGGTGCAAGTGTATTTTACCATATTGTGTAGAGTGAATCCTACTGTGAATCCTACTATATAGCACATTGGTGCTAGTGTACTCTACCATATTGTGTAGAGTGAATCCTACTACATAGCACATTGGTGCTAGTGGACTCTACCATATTCTGAAGAGTGAATCCTACTATATAGCACATTGGTGCTAGTGTACTCTACCATACTGTATATAGTGAATTCTACTACATAGCACATTGGTGCTAGTGTACTCTACCATACTGTCTAGAGTGAATCCTACTACATAGGACATTGGTGCTAGTGTACTCTACCAAACTGTCTAGGTCTTAGTCAGGGTGTCTTTGAAGAATATCTTACCAGGATACAAACACGGATAATTCAGAGAGTGGGTGTTCCGCCCTTGAATTTGAAATATGTATAAAATGCCAACGATATAACATTCTACTGTATAGCACATTGGTACTGCTATACCATACAGACCGAGTTAAATTTTTAATATTTTAGTTTTGTGCAGTTTTTTTATCATTGTCTTAGTAACAAAAATCTGTTTGGAGTAAAACGTCGACGTGTTTGTGCGCGTCACGTTTCTGTTTTACTTGTAATTACATAAAATTAATCCCGCTCAGGTTAGTAAAAAAATAGTACATTGGTACCACCGTAATTTATCATATTGTATAGAGTGAATCCTAATACATAGCACATTGGTGCTAGTGTACTTTACCATACTGTTTAGAAGGAATCCTACTACATAGCACACTGGTACTAGTGTACTCTACCATACTGTGTAGAGTGAATCCTACTATATAGCACATTGGTGCTACTGTACTCTACCATATTGTGTAGAGTGAATCCTACTATATAGCACATTGGTGCTAGTGTACTCTACCATATTCTGTAGAGTGAATCCTACTACATAGAACATTGGTACTAGTGGACTCTACCATATTGTGTAGAGTGAATCCTACTACATAGCACGTTGGTGCTAGTGTACTTTACCATATTGTGTGAGAGTGAATCCTAATATATAGCACATTGGTGCTAGTGTACTCTACCATACTGTCTAGAGTGAATCCTACTACATAGCACATTGGTACTAGTGTACTCTACCATACTGTCTAGAGTGAATCCTACTATATAGCACATTGGTGCAAGTGTACTTTACCATACTGTTTAGAGGGAATCCTACTACATAGCACATTGGTACTAGTGTACTCTACCATATTGTGTGGAGTGAATCCTACTACATAGCACATTGGTACTAGTGTACTCTACCATATTGTGTAGAGTGAATCCTACTACATAGCACATTGGTACTAGTGTACTCTACCATATTGTGTGGAGTGAATCCTACTACATAGCACATCGGTGCTAGTGTACTCTACCATACTGTCTGGAAAAAGACGTTGGATTGGCATTGTAAACATCAATTTTCATCATATGGCAATACGGCTTAAGTAATCGATTCGTGTTTCGGAAAACGTAATTTAATAATGAAGAAAAACACGAAACGTTTCGGAATCTTGAGAATCCCATCTTTACTAATACTAAATACTTCACACTAAAATTGGTTTAAATCAAATGAAGACTATGTATTATTTAGAGACGGAAGTTTTATGTACAACGTCTCTTTTATTAGATGTTCACTATCATACTTAGGTGCTGAGAAGATTTTAAAGAAATCGGATCTCCTGTTTCTGTATTGTGCTGGTACGTAGCGGAGCTAGGAGTGTTTGTAACCTTTCTTCCAGTTTTTATAAAGCTGGCCATGTTCGTATTTTAAGGCGACGTTTGGTTTCACCAATATTGGAAGCCGTACACGTGTATGCGTGGACGAGATGTGAACAATAGGTAGTCTGTAAACGATCTTTGTAGCGGAAAAAAAATGTGAAGTTTGAAATTAGGTTTAAAAATAACTTTCACATCAATCTGAAGATATCAAGAGTTAGATAATTGTTTAGATTGTATCATGATGAATGAACTCTGTCTTCCCAGATATGGTAAACAGGTGTATAAAGGTAGTCTGTATACAGTGGGTATCTTAGGTGGTTTGACAAACAGATTGGTTAAGATTCGGGAAGTTAGTTTCGAAAAAGAATGGAGAAACAGGAAAAATACTTGGAAGTTCAGTTATCTCTGAATAGATGGGGAAAAAATTAAGAAAGAAATACTTGGAAGTTCAGTTATCTCTCAATAGATGGAGATTGTACTGAACTATTATTAAAAACCTTTACTTAAAATACTTTAGACGTAAGTACTGTCACTACCTTATATTTGCACAACAAACACGTCCTGATGCTCGCCCACTAACTATCAATTTAAATCCGTTTGTGTTCATTCTAGAATGAAAGATGCATAACTTATGTTTATTTCATAATTATTTATGGTGGTTGAGAGTTCGTTAAAATTTTCCTAACCCGAACAGAAATTGATTACTGAAGATCATATATAAAGTTTCTTTTAGGAAACGTTTG
>NW_013754743.1:0-1302 GCF_000517525.1 Limulus polyphemus | reverse complement strand
GAACGAAACGTGCGCCTCAAATGCTCTATTAAACATATATTTAACATAATGTAATAAGCTTTCAGATTTTCTTTAATATAGTTAGTAATTGTAATAAGAGTTAAACTCAAATGAAGCGAATGTTAACTTTACGTTAGTATCGGGCCCGGCATGGCCAGGTGGTTAGGGAGCTCGACTCGCAACCTGCAGGTCGCGGGTTCGAATCCCCGTCACACTGAACATACTCGCCCTTTCAGCCGTGGGGGCGTTATAATGTGACGGTCAATCCCACTATTCGTTGGTAAAAGAGTAGCCCAAGAGTTGGCGGTGGGTGGTGATGACTAGCTGCTTTCCCTCTAGTCTTACACTGCTAAATTAGGGACGGCTAGCGCAGATAGCTCTTGTGTAGCTTTGCGCGAATTTCAAAACAAACAAACAAACGTTAGTATCGACCCCACGTGGCTCATCGCAAAGTGTGAGAACTGATAACGCTAAAAATCGGGTTTCGATACTCATGATTGGCAGAGGACAGGTAGCTCACTATGTAGCTATGTACTCAACCAAAATGATACAAACAATGCATCAGTACCTAACTTATGTATATACCTAATTCCACTCAGTAATCTAGTGTTTAACATTCCACGATTTGTTTTCGTACTATTGAATCAGGTAAGAGAGAGAGAGAATCTGGAAAAGCTGTGTAACCTTAAACCACCCTCCATCGCATCTCAGTAAATAAGATACATTTTGATCAGACGCTTTAGAAGTTCGTCGAAGCTAAGATGGAAATTCTCCATCGTATTTTATAAAATGGATTAAAGAATATAATGGGATTTTCGCTTAATAATAATATAGACCTGTTGGCGTTCATACAATGATAGTTTTTCTATGTATGCTAAGTGAACGATTTCGTGAACATCTTAGATCAATAGCTGAACGCACTACTGAAATCCCTGTCCCTGCACATTTTAATTCCCCTCTGGATAATGACATAGACGTCACGCATACGTTTGATATCAAACCGGCACGAAGAACCAGGTAAAATGCATAAACTTTGAACACGTCTTTCTCTTCCAGCTAAATGCAAATTCGCCAAATGATAAAAGTGAAAAGTTTGCTTTATGTTTCGCTCTTGTGTCGAGGGTTTCCAAACCAACCACTTTTCATCTCCCTCTCTGCCTTGCATTTATTTTACTTATGTTTTAATAATAAAATTGGCCAAAGTAACATTTTAATTTAGATTTATCTTTTACCCTTTTATTTTAGGTGAACTAACAAAAGTAATATTTCTTAGTTATATTTTATAATTCCCGCCTCCTCCCC
>NW_013754742.1:0-1072 GCF_000517525.1 Limulus polyphemus | reverse complement strand
ACCAGTCACGTAACCTCGATGACGCAACAATACCCTACATTGAGATGTAATCAGTTAGTTCATGAGATATAGTATTATTGCTGATTACTACTTGATGTTATTTGTTCTTTAAGACTCATAATATAGGTAAATGAACTTTTTCTACGTTAAAATACTTTTATTTGCGAGCTTTTGGCCCTCTTACCAGAACCTTCACCGGCAAATATGAACTCAATGTTATTAGTGATTTTGTAGTTTAAGTATGGAATACTGTTATTTTGGAATTAGGTTTTTCTTATTTGTTTGGTTTGTAATATTTATTAACCTGGATTTATATATTGGATTGTTCATTAACATTAATTTGAAGTCCTGGCCTAGTATGTATTTCTTTACTGTGTATTGTTAAGTTATCATGTTTGTATTTCAATTGTGTGAAAGTCACACTTTCGATTTCTATGGTTGTCAAAATGTAATAATTTTTATTTTGTTCAACGGTTGTTGTAGCAGCGAGTTACTTTAGACCGTTACAATGTGATTACATTTTCTACTTCATTCTGCAACTACTATAACACTGTTCTGATTCCACTGTTGGTGTCCAATAAGAACTTACTGTCTTGTCATGGATATGCCAGCACAGAAGCATCCATTAAAGCTAACTTGAGTGATTGAAATACGTGATCACATTTCTTGCTTCATCAAAAGTGCATATAAATTTTAGTGAGGGCAGGCAATGGTAGTTACAATACTGAAGAAGTGGAGTTCAATCCATCAGTAATATGGCACAAAATGGAAGAACTTTTATACGTATTACGTAATCACAAGTTGAGACCAATCTGCTACCTCACTATCTTAACAGGATAAGTAGAAAATCCCTCTCTGTTTATAATGTGACAGAGAAACTACTTCTATATGCAAGTGTGTGCATTTTCCTTGTTTCAATTGTAAGCTTTCTTTATGTATCCATTGCAATACCATCTTCATGTTATTGGCCATAGACTCGATTGTGTAACCAAACACATAGACATCATTGACATAGATCCGGATTTCTATATTTCAGTATAAGTTGTATTATCCTCTCGAAAATTTTGTATGT
>NW_013754741.1:0-1073 GCF_000517525.1 Limulus polyphemus | reverse complement strand
CACGGTATAACAATATAACAGTACGATAAAACAATGATAACAGTACGGTATAACAATGATAACAGTACGATAAAACAATGATAACAGTACGGTACAACAATGATAACAGTACGATAAAACAATGATAACAGTACGGTATAACAATGATAACAGTACGATAAAACAATGATAACAGTACGGTATAACAATGATAACAGTACGGTAAACAATGATAACAGTACGATAAAACAATGATAACAGTACGGTATAACAATGATAACAGTACGGTATAACAATGATAACAGTACGGTATAACAATGATAACAGTACGATAAAACAATGATAACAGTACGGTATAACAATGATAACAGTACGATAAAACAATGATAACAGTACGGTACAACAATGATAACAGTACGGTACAACAATGATAACAGTACGATAAAACAATGATAACAGCACGGTACAACAATGACAAGAGCGCAGATTTTACTCTTCTACCTTCAATCAGTCTAAATTATAATTATCTTGCTCACTGTAAAGTCTTGTGGCCAATGGAGAGCAGTTTAAAGTGTAGAGTGTTTCCTACCGGTAGTCTTCGAAATTTTTTTTTGTCGATCTTATCTGAGCGAAGTGTAAATGATTCCCCTTCTGTCTAAAGAAATGATATTTAGACTTATTACAGTGTAGCCCCCTTATAATGCGATCGTTGAGATCCATAAAATGTCATCGCGAAACAAGTGGGGTCGCGCTAAATCGGGGTTCAAGAAAATCACTGTTCAAACTGACCCAATGTTGCCCTAACATCCTAAAACACCTCTCTTTTCGCCCTCTTTGACTAGTTTTGTACACGTTCCCTTTCTGGCAAGTAAATTACCTCTGAATTAAATAATTTTGCGAATTTGACCATAACATCTAGGAGAAAAATTAGATATACATTGGTGACACAATTAATTATATTTTGGTAAGACAATTAATCATATTATGGTAACACAAATAATTATACTATGGAAAGCTAATCATATTATGGTAACATAAATAATTATACTATGGAAAGATAATTATATTATGGTAACACAAATAATTATACTATG
>NW_013754740.1:0-1071 GCF_000517525.1 Limulus polyphemus | reverse complement strand
AGAAGGACGTGGCGTGATACTAGTCACGTGACCTCGCTGACGCAACAATATATTTCTTACTTAACAGGAAATTGGATTTACAAATATAACTTAAAACAACTGACATGACTGGTCATTCTCATTCAAACACAGGAAATGTCGTAACCTCAAGATATCATCTGGCATACCACTAGATGCTGACATTCTTGCACAATGTATTACATTACAGCTAAGCATTCCCATGGGTATAACATGTGTGCATTCAATAAAATTACTAGGAACAAAGATAGCTATAATGAAATCAACTTAACGACATTCTTGACCATGTATTATGCAGAAACTGTAGAAACTTAGAATTAACAAGTTTTTGAAATATTCTAGATGAAACTTAGAAGTTAGGAAGTACATGGTATACCTGCATACAACAGTGTGACTAGGACGATAATAGGGCCATTTCTTTCTGAGTATGGTTATCTGCACTTTATACATTCAACATATGTCTCAAGTGCAAAGAGTTTCGAAGATTTTTGGTGTGGTTTACGTACTACAGCATCACACAACGACGTGTAACAGACTTTTTTGAACTAAATTGGGCATTGTAACTGAAAAAGATACAGATAATTGAGTCAAGTGAGCGGTAGTGACCGTAAGTAAATGCGTGAATCGTTGTGAATTATAGCGTGTGTTTAAGTTGGAGTGACTGTGGAAATTAAGTGTATTGCAAAGTTGTATTGAGAAAGAATAAACTAGTTTTATTTAAGAAAGGACTTGTATCGCTGAAGTTCTTCAGAAAGAATTTTTATGGGAAATTAACAAATAAACAGAGACGTAACACTATCATACACACAGAAACATTTATTTACAAAACTTCAAGATCCACTAATATACTGTTGCGTCGGCGAGGTCACGTGGCTGGTGTCACGCCGCCCGTTTTCTGGAAGTGTCCTGTTCCTTCAGGAATGCCCTAGCATTTACTAGATATGTGTGTTGGTCTGGTGTATATAAGATGGTCACAACGTAACAGAGGTAATGAGTAATTGAATGTATGCGGACAAAATATTGTTGGCCTCGTGAGACGTGAATTATAGTGTT
>NW_013754739.1:0-1073 GCF_000517525.1 Limulus polyphemus | reverse complement strand
AACACTGTGTACTGTCAATTAGAAGACAAAAGATTTAAAAATACTGTGTCCTGTCAAAAAGAAGATACAGGATTTAGCAATACTGTTTCCTGTCAATAAGAAGATAAAGGATTTATCAATACTGTGTGCTGTCAATAAGAAGATACAGGATTTATCAATACTGTGTACTGTCAATAAGAATACACAAGATTTAACAATATGGTGTCCTGTCAATAAGAAGATACAGGAGTTATCAATACTGTGTACTGTCAATAAGAAGACACAAGATTTAACAATATGGTGTCCTGTCAATAAGAAGATACAGGAGTTATCAATACTGTGTACTGTCAATAAGAAGACACAAGATTTAACAATACTGTGTCCTGTCAAGAAGAAGATACAGGATTTATCAATAATCTGTACTGTCAATAAGAAGACACAAGATGTAACAATACTGTGTCCTGTCAATAAGAAGATATAGGACTTATCAATATTGTGTCCTGTCAATAAGAAAATAAAGGATTTATCAATACTGTGTACTGTCAATACGAAGACAAAAGATTTAACGATACTGTGTACTATCATAACAAGTCATAAGATTTAATGATACTGTGTACAATCAATAACATGCCAAAAGATTTAACGATTCTGTGCACTGTCAATAAAAAGACACAAGATTTAAAAATACTGTGTCCTGTCAATAAGAAGATACAGGATTTATGTACACTGTGTACTGTCAATTAGAAGACACAAGATTTAACAATACTGTGTCCTGTCAATAAGAAGATACAGGATTTATCATTACTGTGTCCTGTCAATAAGAAGATACATGATTTATCAATACTATATACTGTCAATATAAAGACACAAGATTTAACAATACTGTGTCCTGTCAATAAGAAGATACAGGATTTATCAATACTGTGTCCTTTCAATAAGAAGATACAGGATTTATCAATACTGTGTACTGTCAATAAGAAGACACATAATTTAACAATACTGTGTCCTGTCAATAAGAAGCCACAAGATTTAACGATACTGTGTACAATCATAACCAGTCATAAGATTTAATGATACTGTGTACTATCAATAAG
>NW_013754738.1:0-1073 GCF_000517525.1 Limulus polyphemus | reverse complement strand
TAAGAAGGACTAAAAATGTCGTTATCAAAGTCGAAAAAATCTAGTGTAAGAAGAACTAAAATGTCGTTATCAAAGTGGACAAAATTTAGTGTAAGAAGGAGTAAAAAGACAGTTATCAAAGTCAACAAAATCTGGAGTAAAAAGGACTAGAATGGTCTTTATCAAAGTCAAGAAAATCGAGTTTAAATTAGATTAAAAAGACCATTACGAATTTAAAAAAATCTAGTATAAGAAGGACTAAAAAGACCGTTGTCAACGTCGACCAAATCTAGTGTAAGAAGGAGTAAAAAGAACGTTATCAAAGTCAACAAAATCTAGAGTAAAAAGGACTAAAATAGCTGTTATCAAAGTCGAAAAAATCTAAAGTAAGAAGGACTAATAACCCCGTTATCAAAGTGAAGAAAATCTAGTGTAAGAAGGATTAAAAAGACTGTTATCAAAGTCGAAAAAATCTAATGTAGGAAGGTATAAAAAGACTGTTATCAAAGTCGACAAAATGTAGTGTAAGAAGGACTAAAAAGACAGTTATTAAAGTGGACAAAATTTAGTGTAAGAAAGAGTAAAAAGCCATTATAAAAGTCAAGAAAATCTAGTGTAAGAAAGACTAATAAACCATTATGAATTTCAAAAAAATCTAGTGTAAGAAGGTCTAAAAAGACCGTTAACAAAATCAACAAAGTCTAGTGTAAGAAGTGAGTAAAAAGACCGTTATCAAAATCGACAAGATCTAGTGTAATAAGTGAGTAAAAAGGCCGTGATCAAAGTCGACAAAATATATGTGTAAGAAGGACTTAAAACACCGTTATCAAAGTCAACCAAATCTAGTGTAAGAAGGACTAAAAACACCGTTATCAAAGTCAACAAAATCTAGATTAATAAGGACTAAAATGGATGTTATGAAAGTCGAAAAAATCTAGTGTAAGAAGGACTAAAAAGACAGTTATCAAAGTCGAAAAAATCTAACGTAAGAAGGACTAAAAAGACCGTTATCAAAGTCAACAAAATCTAGAGTAATAAGGACTAAAATGGATGTTATGAAAGTCGAAAAAATCTAGTGTAAGAAGGACTAAAAA
>NW_013754737.1:0-1222 GCF_000517525.1 Limulus polyphemus | reverse complement strand
CCACGTTCTTCACGTCTTGGATAGCTGTGTAACTACTCTTGTACTATAGAGAAAGTCACGTTCTTCACGTCTTGGATAGCTGTGTAACTACTCTTGTACTATAGAGAAAGTCACGTTCTTCACATCTTGGATAGCTGTGTAACTACTCTTCTAACACAGAGAAAGTCACGTTCTTCACGTCTTGGATAGCTGTGTAACTACTCTTGTAACATAGAGAAAGCCACGTTCTTCAAGTCTTGGATAGCTGTGTAACTACTCTTGTAACACAGAGAAAGCCACGTTCTTCACGTCTTGGATAGCTGTGTAACTACTCTTGTAACATAGAGAAAGCCACGTTCTTCACCGGAACTCGAAGGCCAAGGTGAAGTATGGGCAATCGAGCTCTGACGTATTTCTCCCAACAATGATTCCCAGCTTGCACGTGCACTTGAGATTGTACGATAGTGAGCAGCACTTATAATAGCTCTTCCGTGAGTTCAAGAAGATCGTACCTCGAAATTGAATAACATGCAAGAACAGTTAGATATTTAAAAAATACTTGTGAAGGACCTCGAACCGACAAGTTCATTCTAACAATTAAATAAATGCAACGAAGAAACACTGAAAGCTTGGTTATAAACACTATGGTCATAATCTCCAAACAAGTGCCCCCCCCCTCCAGTGGCACGGCGGTATGTCTGCGGACTTACAACGCTAGAGTCTGGGTTTCGATACCCGTGGTGGGCAGAGCACAGATAGCTCATTGTGTAGCTTTGTGCTTAATTACAAACAAACCAAACAAGCAATAATTAAATTGGTTTTAACTGTCTTCTTAACATTTCCTTTAGTAACAACTACGTTGTATCTTTTATCTTGAAATGATAGTTGTCTTGTCGTAAAATAAACTACTTTTGAATGTTCTATCTTCTTCATACGAAACTGTATTTACCAAAGATGAAACTCCACTGCTCATAGAAATCGTAACACCCTCCCCCACACCTCTTCAATCGATAAATAAATCTAAACTGCTGAAAGTTTTATTTGTTGGATGATTTGAGAGGTGGATCTTAAAGTAGGTAAAGCGTATAATTCCTTAGCCGGGAAAGTAAACCCATGTTGGGCTAGTTAAGAATAAGGTTACATTATTCCAATGACGGCACCCCCCCCCACCACCAATTTTGACAGAATGCTGAAGTGCCCCCTTTGAATAAGCAATAACTAAAGTCGATATTTAAGTTTTCAA
>NW_013754736.1:0-1072 GCF_000517525.1 Limulus polyphemus | reverse complement strand
ACCAGTTGAAGCTTAGAAATGGTATCGTCTCCGGAGATGGGAAAGTGACAAAATGGCAAACGATTATACCGAGAAAGTTACGAGAAGTTGTGCTGCGTCAATCCCATGATATTTTAACAGGAGGACATCTCGGAGCTAAGAAAACATTGAGTCACCTACGACAGAGATTTTACTGGATAGGTATGAGGCAAGATGTGGAAGAATGGTGCAGGACATGCAGTACATGTTGTGCTAAAAGAGGACCCAAGCATAAGGACGTGCTCCATTGAAGTTATATCAAGTTGGTGCACCAATGGAAAGAGTAGCCGTCGACATTGCAGGTCCTCTGCCCCAAACTCGTGCTGGAAACAAGTACATTTGTGTGGTGATGGATTATTTCACCAAGTGCCCTGAGGCATATGCAATACCAAATCAGGAAGCTGCAACTGTAACTTCGGCTATTAGTGATTTCTTCTTCAGATTTGGTATGCCCTGCGAACTGTATTCGGATAAAGGCTGTAACTTTGAATCAGCTGTGACCCGTGAATGCTGCAAGTTGTTTGGAATACGAAAAACCAGGACAACGCCACTTCACCCACAGTCTGATGGGATGGTAGAGAAGTACAATTGGACACTTGGACAGGAATTGGCAAAGTTTTGTAATAGCCGCCAAGATGACTGGGATGTCTTACTCCCTCCACTGTTGGTGGCCTATAGAACAGCAGAGCATGAAGCCATTGGATACACTCCAGCAAAGCTGATGTTTGGTCGGGAACTTCGGTTGCCAGTGGATCTGATAACAGGATGCCCACCTTACGTGTTACCTGAAAGAATGGATGATATTCACCATCAAGTGCGTTCAAACTTGAAAACGTCTGGTTATTCCATGAAGCTATGTTATGATAAGAGATATACTGAAGTCAGCTTTGTACCAGGAGACAAGGTGTGGTTGTATAATCCCAGGAAGACCAAAGGGAAGTTTTCTAAGTTGTATTTTCCATGGGAAAGCTCATATGACATAGTGGATCGTGTCTCAGACGTGACTTTCCGAATAAAATGTGGTCGGCGAGGTAAACCAAAGGTGATGCATGCC
>NW_013754735.1:0-1114 GCF_000517525.1 Limulus polyphemus | reverse complement strand
CAAGTTGTTGCTATTCACGTACTTAGTTAATAGTCTGGGATCCTTGGGTAAGGGTTGATCACAGACCGCGCATGGCAAATTATTTGTTTCGTAGTTAGACATAAAATTTGTACTGTGCCCACCAAGGGTATCGAAACCCGGTTTTTTAGCGTTATAAGCCTTCAATCTTATCGCTGAGCCACTGGATGCCCGTAGGTATGTAGAATGTGTACGTTTTGGTCGTGTTTCATCGGGATTTAGGTCCTTGTTTGGACCAGGGAGGGCCAGGTGAAATCTAAACCTCTTCCTCCCGCATGGTGGGTGCAGTTAAATGTTGAACGAGACATAAAAGAGGGCAATGCTTTCATCAGTGTTTAACTTATGAATTCAATTCCCCTATCAGGGTCATGTCCATTAATGTTCAAACATTTACACTTGGATATAGTTGTTACTTTGAAGTCCATATATTCCAATGACTTTCATAATGTGGCTGGTTTTACGTGTTTTTACATAAATACCCTTTTAATACACTATATTATAAACTACATAATGATATATTAGGTACGTCTAGCAAGTGGTGGCATATTATTAAACTTAGTACATATTTATAGGTTCTTTTGGTCGTGGGGTAGGGTTTTTGTTGTGTTTTGAACTTCACGCAAAGCTAAACGAAGGCTATCTGCGCTAGCTGTCCCTAATTTAGCAGTGAATGACAGCTAGTCATCGCACCACACCGCCAACTCTTAGGCTACTGTATTACCAACGAATAGTGGGATTGACTGTCACGTTATAACGCCCCCACGGCTGAAAGGGCGAGTGTGTTTGGTGGGACGGGTATTGGACCCCGCGACCCTCAGATTGCAAGTCTAGCGTCCTGACATTGCGTGGGGTAGAGAAAATCGTTTCTGAAATCGGTAACACATAAGGCCTAAGAAAGTCGGGAGTTACTACCAGGCCAGTGAATGGTTCACGTTAAATTGAAGTAGTGAACAGAACAGGTTATGAACATAAAATTATAACCACGTATTCGGCAGTTTTCTGTGACCATCAAAACCCGGAGTTCTGGACACACCCATGAATAATTAGGTTATACAATGACTAATATTTTATGCGTGAATTACCCTCCTCATTTTTG
>NW_013754734.1:0-1076 GCF_000517525.1 Limulus polyphemus | reverse complement strand
AGATTTCCTTCTCTATATCAATATTATAAATATACTGGTCTATTTTCCGAAGTGTCTAGTCACAATTAGATAAATTAGTCACTGTTATGGCTACTACTTGATGACATGCCACAAGTGACCTTCCAATCTTCAAATCCACTGGCCTGGATGGGTCTTCCACTGCTTCCACAAGCATTAGGCTTCCTTGAGGATGTTTTTTATCCTACCCCAAATTATCTTCTCTGACATAGGGGGTATTGTAGTTGACTTAAGTGCTGTGGCATGCAAATCAACAGCAGCAACACTTACTGGAATTTGGCCTTTGTTGTTTCCAATCGTCATTTTATCAAAGTTAACTACACACTTCCCAGGTAGTAAATAGTCCAATCCTAATATGCATTGGACTTCAATGTCAGCCAAGTATACTTTCTGTCTGCATAATGTCTTGTTACACCACAGAGCTTCTGTACAGCTTCTGGTACTCTTTTTTGTTCCAGCACCTTGATACTCACAAGAGTTTGCTGAGATGCAGAATCTATGATAAAGTTGCACCTTTGACCATCCAGCTTCCCGTGTCACGTAGACACTATGTGTGCTTGTCATTTTACACTTAGCTGTTGGCACTTTCACGATGGGGTTGGTGCACGTCCCTCTGTACCAACCACTACTGATTTACCGAAGCTGACTTATTGGTAGTATTCTTCTTACACTGGCTCCTCATATGTCCTTGCTCTCCACAGTTCCAACAACCTTTCTGGGTAACAGCCTTTCCTGCCATAGCATCTCCTTGTGTTGAAGTTGCCGGCATTGAGCTCACTTCTGCCCAGGTTTGTTACAGTGCCAACAAAGTCCCTCAAACTTCTCTGAAAGCTGACATTTTGTGGCCTTGCATCCTGATGACTGTACCAACCTTGGTACCTCTGTGCTGGACTTAATAGGATTGGAATTCAAGAGCTCTGGCCATTGAATCCTGTATAGTAGAGGGGTGTGCTTGTTTTACTTGTATCTTCAGTTGTGGACTATCCAAGGCATCTGCAAACTGATCCCTCAGCAACGACTTGAGGAGATCGGGTGGTGCAGTTGGGTAGGCCTTGTGT
>NW_013754733.1:0-2906 GCF_000517525.1 Limulus polyphemus | reverse complement strand
GGGCTTGATGAGCACTTGAAAATTTTTGAATGTCCGGTTGCAGTGTGGTCAGTGATAAGCGAAGATCACCTCCCCTCACAACATCAAGGCAGTTACGCATTTTTGATAGCAAATAAGTCACCTGACTAAAACCAGATTCAACCAGATAAGATGTGGAAAAAGCTATAAAATATAATTCTCCCAGATCTGTGGAAATCTGTCTGTCTGTCACGTTTGAATCTAGCTTTGGCTGTTGAAATATTTTATTCGGGCAGTGAAGGTTCGGTGGACCACTCAGAACTCACTGCGGGCCCCTTAGAAACATGGTGTGGCCCCCTGGGGGTCATATGGCCCACGTTGAGAACCACTGGTGTAGAGGGTATGTTGCGCGCGTAGCGCCCTCTAGATATGTATGTTATTCATTTATTAATGTAATCAAATGATTTTTTTACATTTTCATGCTTACCATATATTTTAGGTACAAACATCTCCACTAAGATATTATGTAGAATAGATATGGCATCTTCTATAATTCTTCTTCAATGTTAAATCGATATTATCTAATTCTAATACATAGGAAAATATTTCATAATAAGTTATGATCGTACAGAAAGTGTTAAATACTTTATTAAAATTTAAAATCATGATTTTCTCACGGAGCACCTATCAATCTCGGACGGAACATAGTTTGGGAAACGCTGGTTTAGAATCCTTGTTTATACTGGTAATTGTTTTGATATATAAGAACGGTATTTTGATTTATTTGTAGTAAATTAAACTTTGGAATGAAGATGTTTGGCACTTACCTGTTTCCAAACTGTGTCACAAGACAATGGGCGGCAGTGACAACGGAGCCTTTATTAATAATAGTTCCACCACAAATGAAACGTTGAGGATTTACTTCGAAAATTCCGACCTAAAAAAGGAAAAATATACGAGGATCACGCTGAAAATTACGAAAAATTAAAGGAAACTGTGAGGACCTACATGGAATAATCTGGCCTAAAAATAAATAGAAAAACGATGAGGATCCACAGTAAATATTCCATTCCAACCTCTGAGTACAGTTCGTAATGAAATATTAGTTACTTTGGTTTAATAAAAATAACACACATTTTTTAAACGAAGACAGGGTGTTACTGATATTGGAAATACCTTGACAGGTTAATCTGTGAACCTGTCTTAACTTTGGTTCTGTTTTCTGTATTATAAATTATTCTTAGAGTTAGATCCTTATCTAAACCATTGTTTAAGATTGTTAATCTGTATCACTCGTTAGAAACAGTAAACCAAGCAATGGTCTTTTGTTTCTTTGTGGAAAATCACTTTTTCAGATCCATCTCTCAACCTTGTCCCGAGTTTTGGTCCTCAGTTCTAATTTTTATGTGTTACCTTTCATTGGTTAAAATAACAGCTGCTTCTTTTACAACTTTTTCAAAATCCGTTGCCCGAAATCCATCGACCCGTCTTCCTGTTTTTAACGTAAAAATCGTAATTGAAATGTAACATCTGAATGTTGATTCGAACTCTGTGATACGTTTACATCATGTGGCGGTTTCATCATAAAAAGTAACAAATTGAAATCTAACATCTGAATGTTGATTCGAACTCTGTGATACGTTTACATAATGTGGCGGTTTCATCATAAAAAGTAACAAATTGAAAGGTAACGTCTGAATGTTTCCATAATGTTTTATTACTTCCCTATGTTAGGTTTACAAATCATTAAGTATTTCTATATAACTTAATTCAAAACAAATAGTAGAGAGTCAAGCTTTGAACACATCATTCAAATTAACTCAGTGTTTAGTCCCCAGGTGGGGCAGCGGTAATTTTACAGAACTACATCGCTAAAATCCGGGCTTCTATTCCCGAGATGGATACAACTTATAGCCTCATGTGGCTTTGCTCTAAAACAAAACATATAAATAAATTCTTACCATCCACGGCCAAGAATGAGGTATTGCTATTCCCCCTCTGATAATCCTTAAACCTAATGGTCTGATCCCGCAACCTTAAAAAAAAAAAAGGTAGAACTGAAAGAAAATGTTATAAAATAAACAATTTATTTTGAAGTTATCCACTATGATATATTATTTCAGCTAGATTAATAAAAATTAGATCACTTATTAATTCAATTTGGTTTATTTCGGATATTGACACAAAGCTACTCGAGGGCTGCCTGCGCTAACCATCCCTAATTTTGCAGTGATGGACTTGAGCGAAGGCAGCTGGTCAACACCACCCACAGTTAACTTTTGGGCTATTCTTCTACCAACGAATAACGAGATTGATTGTTACTTTATCACACACCATTGCTGAAAGGGCGAGCATGTTTGGTGTGACGGTTTCGAACCCGCGGATTGCGAGTCAATATTTGGAAAGAAAGTATATTAAAAGGTTATACTCAGAAACAGTATTATTGTTTTCTAGTTGAGAAAAATACGAAATAGACTTACGTTCTTCATTGATTCCACGTCGAACCCTTGTTGTTACAGACATTTCTGAAGCTATGGAAAAGGAAAAAAGAAACCAGTGAAATCAGCGTCGTCATTAAAATATTTGAACATCACAAAATGTATAGTACAAGTATATTGCCATTACTAGAAACAAGTACAAGTATATTGCCATGACTAGAAACAAGTACAAGTATATTGCCATGACTAGAAACAGTATGTATAGTACAAGTATATTGCCATGACTAGAAACAAGTATGTATAGTACAAGTATATTGCCATGACTAGAAACAAGTATGTATAGTACAAGTATATTGCCATGACTAGAAACAAGTATGTATAGTACAAGTATATTGCCATGACTAGAAACAAGTATGTATAGTACAAGTATATTGCCATGACTGGAAACAGTATGTATAGTACAAGTATATTGCCATGACTAGAAACAAGTATGTATAGTACAAGTATATT
>NW_013754732.1:0-2390 GCF_000517525.1 Limulus polyphemus | reverse complement strand
GGTCTGCAGAGCACAGATAGCCCATTGTGTTGCTTTGTGCTTAATTACAAACAAGCAAAAGTGATATGGCCAGAAAGGATTTTAAATTTCTTTGTTACACGCACAAATTCAAAACATCTTTATATTTTAACAAGAATTCATTGGCTGTTAGCCATAGATTGAGCACGATCCTCTTCAAAGACCCAACCCACTTCTTGTAAATGTCCAGATGCAAATATCCATAACAATGCATGAATAAACGGTCCACCATTTGGTATTAACCTGAGACGTTTTTTTTTTCTTTTGAGTGCCGAGGCTTCTGTTGAGACACATTAGATGCTAGCGAATCGTCGTGGATCTCGGACAGATTTTACTTGGTGGTGCCCGTCCGTAACTTAGCGGTGCAAGACCTCCCACCGCGAGCTATTGGACTACTATTCTACCAAAGAACAGTATAATTTACCATCACATCATAACGCCCTACCACGGGGATTTGAGCCCGCGATTCCACAGAGTCGAGCGTTCTCTACCCACCAAACCAATTTCAGAAGTAACATATTCAAACTATTACTTCTGAGATTGGTTTGTAGTTTGAACGTGTTACTTCTGAGATTGGTTTGCACGTTCAAACTACAAACCAATCTCAGAAGTAACACGTTCAAACTACAAACCAATCTCAGAAGTAACACGTTCAAACTACAAACCTCATCTCACAATTTTATCGACTTCTTCGATCTCAACCATTTTGATCTAGTACAAAGATTTTATCATTACCTCAATTCTTACTCGAGTGTCTATCGTTTTTGAAAGTGACTGACCTTCAGTGTAGCCTCGACCTCTGAATTACATTCACCCAAACTCAACTACTTGGTCCTTTGGGAAGACTCAGTCTTTGTATGAAACTTCATAATTCACACGAAACCCTTTGAGTTACGTGGTTGATCATCGTCGGGCGGGGGATGGGATAATACGAACGAAAATTCACCTTACGACAATTAATTGATGTGAGGCTGATACTGAAGTGTGGAATGGGTAGTTGAAGGAAATGATAGCGAACTAATAAATCCAGGGAATGTGTGTTTTCATTTCGCTTCATAACATCTTCAGAAGTCTAGGTAACAACTGAAATCACAACAGAAAGCACAAGGGTTATAGCTTCTGAACCAGAGTTTAGTTGTTGTGTGTATGTGTTTAGTTGTTGTGTGTATTTAGTTGTGTGTGTGTTTAGTTGTTGTGTGTATGTTTAGTTGTTGTGTGTATGTGTTTAGTTGTTGTGTGTATGTGTTTAGTTGTTGTGTGTATGTGTTTAGTTTTTGTGCGTGTGTTTAGTTGGTGTGCGCATGTGTTTAGTTGGTGTTTACACACATCTGAAGACGTGAAGTGAAACTTAAGATACTAACAATAAATGTTACCTGGAGCTGTGAAGTCTTTATTGTTTCTATCAAATGGGCTAGACATAGCTGAATGGTTAACGTGTCTGGCTAAAGATCAAGGGTTCCAATGTTTGAGATGTGATACTGTTCCCATTTTCAGCTGTATAAAAGTGACAGTCAATCGCCTTATTCGGACGAATCTCTTGTGGTTGCCTTCCCTTTCATCAGTATTGTGAAACAAAAGACGGCTATACCTGGCACCTACTGGCCTCTCACCTGACCGTTTAGTCTACATATCCAGTAGGTGGTGTTCAGGTTGAAAACTTTAAAAACAAAAACATGCTTTTCCCTTACCGTAGCAAACAATGCTGGAGCTGTTATACCTTAACTGCACAATGCTATTGTAGTGCACGTACTCAAGGAACCCATTATTATTTCCCTACTATTGTACTTCATTTCAAAGCTCGACGTAGAAACAGGAATGGATAAGTATCTGACCTGACAAATCGATAACACGATGTTTCTGGGTCAACCCAACATAAAAGAACGCACTACTCTAGAGCAAAGCACTGTTAGACGTAACAAGTTTGTTAAGAAAGATAACTTAGTTGTCTGGGAATAAACGCTGAGCTCTCCTCACTCTGACTGAAACGTGGCAGAAAGAATTATCCTCAACATTTTTCTTTCCAGCGAATCTCTTGCTTTCTTCACGAAGGACTCCTTTGAAATAGGTATACATTAGGTGACCACCTCGACCCAGGAGTACAATACAATGTGAGGTATACATTAGGTGACCACTTCGACCCAGAAGTACAATACAACCTGAGGTATACATTACGTGACCACTTCGACCCAGGAGTACAATACAACCTGAGGTATACATTAGGTGACCACTTCGACCCTGGAGTACAATACAACCTGAGGTATACATTAGGTGACCACTTCGACCCTGGAGTACAATACAACTTGAGGTATACAATAGGTGACCACCTCGACCCAGAAGTACAATACAACCTGAGGTATACATTACGTGACCAC
>NW_013754731.1:0-3612 GCF_000517525.1 Limulus polyphemus | reverse complement strand
TTATTATGTGATTCTGTCTTATTTGTGTGTCATAAAATCTGCTAAAAAGCTCTAGCTAAAGATAAGAAAGAACAGCAAGATACGTGACGTGTACAAAGCTTTTATAGTGGTATTGAAAGCTAAAGAATCCGTTTACCGAACGTTTATGAGTTTCGGGAGTTTCCGTTTTTTTATCTTGGCTTTTTATTTAAATTTTCTTGATAATTAGCACCCGCTATACAAGTTATTTAACACTTTGTTACCTCTGCGTTGCACACTTCATTGAAATGTACTTCCGGCTGCCGTCACCATTGGTAATAAAACGAATAAATTTCAAATACGGGTTTGTGCGGATATCTATGGTTGAATGTTAAATTAACAACACTCAGTGAAAAAAAGATCAAAATTTTCGGTATGGTTGAATGCTAGATCAACAACATTCGGTAAAAAAAGATCAAAATTTTCGGTATGGTTGAATGTTAGATCAACAACATTCGGTAAAAAAAAGATCAATATTTTCGGTATGGTTGGATGTTAGATTAACAACACTCGGTAAGAAAAAAAAAGGTCAAAATTTTCGGCTAAATGTCCGAGACGATAATGTGTTTGTTTTAGTTTTTAAGCTATTGAATGTTTTAATCGTCACTGGACTAATTTTCATTAAGTACTTATTTTCAATACGCTACAATTGTGAAAAGCACGTGTTGTAGCACTCAGCAAAAAACTATCAAAATGTTCCTACAGAATTTAAATCCTGATTATTTGATGAAATCCTACTTTTTTTTGTTTGGAATACCGGGTATGCACTAGTAGTGAGCGTGCTCAGACTGGGAATCCGAGGGTTCATGGTTCTCGACCCGCTATCGTAAGAATACGTTCCACACTTTGGGATCGTGGATACATTATAAAAGTGACGGTCAAATCCCAATATTCAGTTCGACAAGAGTAATCCAAATTTTAGTCAGCAAAACTTACCGCCAAATGCTTTCCCCGCAATACGTCACTTCAATATTAGCGATGGTTACGCGATGATAACCGTTTTTGTAAGTTAGCGAGAAAATTTTGAAACAAGCATATCATTCTGGAAAAGTTTTGGTGATCCATTATTCATTTATTATGATTCTCTTTATAAAAGCCAAAGAACGAAGAACCATTAAGTTAAGTATAGACTAACTCCATCCATCCACCTAGAAATATATATTGGTATAGACTAACTCCATCCATCCACCTAGAAATATATATTGGTATAAACTAACTCCATCCATCCACCTAGAAATATTTAATGGTATAGACTAACTCCATCCATCCACCTAAAAATATTTACTGGTGTAGACTAACTCCATCCATCCACTTAGAAATATATATTGGTATAGACTAGCTCCATCCACCCACCTAAAAATATTTATTGATATAAACTAACTCTACCAATATATATTTCTAGGTGGATGGATGGATGGATGGAGTTAGTCTATTAATAAATATTTCTAGGTATTTCTAGGTGGATGGATGGAGTTAGTCTATACCTAACCCTAATTATTGCTAATAAACTCACCCTAGGGTAATCGCCTTGAACTCAGGTTTATAAATCACGAAATTGCTTTTCCAAGGCTATTGAAAATATATAGAAAACTAATTACAGTTCTTAGTAGTTGTTTTTCTTCATTTGTAAATACGAGAAGAGTAGTATATTCCTTGCACGTTTTTTATTCAAGATCGCAGTGTGGAATGGAAATCTGGTTTCTCTTGGCACTGAGTGAAATGTAAAAGGCCAAATACAGCCAATCAACATCGGAACAGTATGGGACTTTAATATACTCCTTAATAGAGGGTATTGTAAACAGTCTAACATCTTGTGCTTGAACTTGTTCAATTATCCAGTAATTACAGACCACACACGGTATGCCTAAAGATAGATAAATAGAGGTAATGCTTTAGGTAAGTTGGAAGTCTACGTATAAGGAAATTTTTGATTTTGTCCTGCAGATATAAATGTTTAAGTAAATTTGTTAACTATACAGAAAAGTAGATTTTATTTATTTGTGTGTCATTAAAGAAAAGGACAAATTGACGTATGGACGTATATTTAAAATACTCCATTTTCTCTCAACCTTTCATGCAACAAGTGCATCCGTCTTTGACAACTTATGTTATGACGAAGCTTTATGTAACGTTATAGTTTAGGATTACCAGACGTAAACTTAAGGTTTAAGTTTATCTGACGTAACATAAAAGTTTAGGATAATTAGACGTAACATTAAGGTTTCGGATTATCCGATTTAACATTATAGTTAAAAACTGTCAGGCATAATACAAAACAAAAGTTTCAGTTTTCAAACCAAAAACTCTACAACCAAATAGTAAGAGCCATTAATAGGTTTGTCAGAAGTTTAAACATCTGAATTTTGCATGTAACATAATGTGATAATTTCTAATACCAGCTTCTAGAGAAGCGACCTTAGATGTTAGTATTATGCACGTAATATTGTGTGATAATTTCTAATACCAACTTCTAAAGAAGCAAGCATAAATGTTAGTATTATGCACGCAGTTTAACGTGATAATGTATAATATTAGACTCTATACATATGGAAACAAAAAACCAGTTTGATTTTTACGTGTTTGTGCTTATGCGAGTCTTAAGAAAGTGTAAGTATATAGAGGTTTTGCATATGACGTCACGCTCACATCAACTCCATTTATTCATCCATGGAACAAGGCGAAATCTAGTGCTAATTTACAAAATGAGGGACAATGGTGCTAAACTGTGTAGCTGTTGGGTGTCAAAATTATATAAAATAAGAAAAGGGCAGGCCTATTATTCCAGATTTTACTGTACGGGATAATAAAAAACAGGCCTGTTTACGACTAAGGGCAAACTTGTGGACACATTCTGTATGTATCTCTTTACGACTAAGGGCAAACTTAGTGGACACATTCTGTATGTATCTCTTTACGACCAAACTGAAGTTGTTCAGCAATTCTTCTTTATTTTTTATATATTTTTTTTACACACAGACATAAAGAGGGAGAGAGAGAGAGGGTTGTAACAGGTAGGGTTAGCAAAGTTAAACATTCACAAAATGTCACCCTGATTCAGGTCTATTAGATTCGATTCTCTAGTATGACACAGGTTTGTAATCATGTTATCAATGGTCAAATGCATCCATTTACCTTCGATAAAATGTTTCTTCCATATACTACTGTTGACCGCTAATCTTTCCTAATATTTGATGATTCTGCTTGTTTTACTGCTGCTATACATTTCTCTTGTCTGTCACATCGGCAGTAAAAATTTGGAATAACAGGCCTGTTTTTTATTATCCTCTACAGTAAAAATCTGGAATAACAGGCCTGTTTTTTTATTTTCTACAGTAAAATCTGGAATAAGAGATACATACAGAATGTGTCCACAAGTTTGCCCTTAGTCGTAAAGAGATACATACAGAATGTGTCCACAAGTTTGCCCTTAGTCGTAAAGAGATACATACAGAGTGTGTCCACAAGTTTGCCCTTAGTCGTAAAGAGATACATACAGAATGTGTCCACTAAGTTTGCCCTTAGTCGTAAAGAGATACATACAGAATGTGTCCACTAAGTTTGCCTTGGTCGTAAAGAGATACATACAGAATGTGT
>NW_013754730.1:0-1123 GCF_000517525.1 Limulus polyphemus | reverse complement strand
CCTTGCACAAAGACACAATTGCCAGATGAGAAACCACCACGAAGGAAAATGTACATGACTATGCGGAAGCATTACTGCACGTTGACATCTGAGCTAAACTTGGCAAAGTTAAAAGGTCAATTGTAAAATATGATACTTCCATTATGTCAGCTGCAGTCAGATTCATCTTGTCCCCATCAAATATGTAACTACTTTCATGGGGTGAACTTAACGTTGAAATCGGAAGTGCATCGGTTGCAAAAATCACCCGGAAAAGGATTACAGAATTGATGTACAGATCATATGTGGAAAATGTTAGTGAAACTATTTGTAGGAGAACGTTTTTAAATTGGTAAATGCTTTGACTTTCAATTATTTGAAAGCTTTGACTGCTGTGGACTATGCAACTGGGATTTTGGTGAATGATTCGTTTGATCGCCTGGTTTCTATCACTGATACAATCGATTTAGATATATGGGATGAATACAGAAACAAAATGCTGGTTGTAAATCAACTTGTGAAATATCATTTGGATAAAGAAGCATCACGTTGTAGTGGTGATAGCTCAAAATATCATTCCCATTGTATAAATCATGCTTTTAATAAAAGTAGTGTTCACCAAACAAAACTTGTCGTGTTTGTCAAATTCTTTTTGCTTTCATGGATGATTTGACGGAAAAGTTATTACAGATCATCATCATATGCTTGATGATATTTTGAACAAAATGAAGTTGCACATGCGACATCGGACTCATGTACTCAATCAACGGGTGGAAATTTTAAAGTTAAAGTAAACAATGCTTCATAAGAAATAGTATGATACGGCATACTGTTTAATGGATTACAAGATGAAGTTCAACCTATTATATTATCGTGAGAAAAGTATAGAGCATATTGGAAAACGTAGATTGAGTTGGCATGGTACAATGGTTCAAATGCTTCCAACTTTGAATCCAGAAACAGATATTGCAAATGGAAGGCAACAGGCTGAATATGATCAAATATATTATGATCATGTAACTAGTGGGGATTCGAAGCATGATTATTTTAGTGTACTCTCAGTTTTGGAACCTTTGCTTATACAGCTGCATGACGATTTTTCGCACATCAAAAAGATAATTATCCAAAGTGATATTGTAAAGGC
>NW_013754729.1:0-1072 GCF_000517525.1 Limulus polyphemus | reverse complement strand
ATGCGGGGCAATTGAAGAGTTAAAAAACACACAAACTAATGACATATTTGTATCTTTCCAGGATTTTCTGCTATACGTCCCTATACTAACTAACAAATTATTCCAAAAGTTTTAAGTTTCAATAAAAGTAGTCAAAGCAGGAAAAGGTTTAGTTTAATCAATATTTAAGTTAATACAATTTGAGCAGTCTTCTAATATATGCTAAACATATTTTTTTTAATAGAACATATTTAATTTGCTAAGTTAACAACGCATTATCTATATTTGATCTAAGGTAAACAGAGAAAAAATTTGTTATCTCCTTTAGATAAAGTTATTCTTACACAGATAAAGAAAAATCTTTCTTTAAAAAAAGAAGTAAATATAGTGATGGCTAATATCAATCCTTCAAAACAATGCAAACAAGAAAGTGTAGTAGAATGTAGTGGAAAGAAATATAATAATGGGTTTGTAAACATAGTCTTTGCTCAAAAAAATTAAAGATGACTTATGCTTTTGAGAAGAAGGTACTGAAAATATTAATAATTGGAAAAATTATATAATGTTTTATTTGAGTTCAATGAAAAATTAAATCGGGGTCATGATTCTTTATTTCTGTAGATAATTTTGATTACGTCCTTCCACTAAACTGTGCAGTTGTTATCCCTACTATTCTGTTTGCGTAGTTTTTATGAGTTGATGTAGGTATAATTCACTTACCAGGGAGCTAGCTAGTTTTGTCCTTCGTTATTCCCCAGCTACACACGCCGAGATGTTCACAATGAAATTATATTATATCTTTGTAAAATACTAATGTCCGATGTGAATCCACTGAAGTTAAATGATTTGTAATGTTCGAACTTTGTAAATGCTCCTCGTCAAATATCTGAAGTTTTCCAATTGATAAGCTATTTTGTATTGTAATAACTAAAAATCACAGTTAGAGCTTCCGAAGTTTTTTAGCACACTGACTATAGCAAAATAATAATATATACTACTTTTTTTGGCGCGTCACGTTGGTTATATCTATAGGCGTATGGAGAGTTTCTAGAAAATTCAGATTACGTAACAAAGCTACATTAAGCGTTTTATG
>NW_013754728.1:0-1073 GCF_000517525.1 Limulus polyphemus | reverse complement strand
GTGGCACCCTGCTCACCTCCTTCAATTTTGGAAATGCTCCTTTATAGACACTTACTTCTATATATGACATGAATAACCAATCAGAAGCTCAGAATGTCCCCCTAGTGGTTTTCTCAGCCATTTTAATGAGCTTGACGCCAATTCTTTCTTTTGAACCAGTATTTCAACAACATAGGGTGTGTCTTTAGTCTGCTCGAAATTTCATATTTTGTTAGACTAAAATACATCTTAGTTACTAAGCTTAATAAATAAGAATGGAATTCTATGGTATTTTATTTTTTTTAGTTATTCAAATGTATATATATAAAACCTAAAACAAAATATTTTGTTTCATTTCCTCCACGTGCAAATTTTTTAAAGTCTTAGCAGCCTACGTAAACCAGCAACTGAGTATAAAGGTCATAACTCGAAGAGATAATTGCTTTACTTCTTTATTTACTGTTCTATGTTTTACAATAAATATGTTTAAGAACTTATTTCAAAATAGCAATAATCTATATACATATATAATGTAGAATAATGGAAATGTGACTGTATTTTACAAAATACAAGTCTACTAAAACACAGCCAAGATAAGTTACTTTGTACAAACCAGTTACTTGTACAGTTCTGATACAGTAACATGAGTGCACATGAGCCGCATCATTGCAACTTCTGTATTGTTAGCCAGGAATGGCTGAAAGATCAATATAATAAAAATAATAAATATATATAAATGTATAATGTTATGAGATTGAAGCTATTTAGTCTAAACATTTATGTTTTTGTGTTTATAATTTGTTGTCATTCTAGAATGAAAGAGGCATAATTTATATATATTTCCTAATTTTTTATGGTGGTTATGAGATCAGTCAAATCTACCAAACCTGTACAAAGATTCGTTACTGAAAATAACAGTTTCTTAGTAAACATTTGATAACTATTTGCACATTATATACAGATTTCACATGTGAAATTTGAAAATTTTCTGATGCATAAAAGTATTTTTAATCTTAAAATAAATATTACTTTGCATGATAGATAGGCAACATGCAAAAAGAAAAAAGACATGAGAGAGACATTGCTTTAGTAAA
>NW_013754727.1:0-1074 GCF_000517525.1 Limulus polyphemus | reverse complement strand
AGAGTAGTGTTGCTAAGCTAAAAGAGGATGACCTAACAAATACTTTAACACACAGGGATATTGGATTTATGAAGTTTGATACAATAGGCTCAGCAGTTGTAACACATGCACATCGCACAGAGATTGTTAAAGTTGGAGCACATGAATTTCAACATAAAGAAGTTCATTTGATGCCAAAGATGGGATTTCTATGACTGCATTTTGGTTCAAACGATGCCTTCTGAATGGACAAGAGGTCAATCATTCCTTGTTGGTGTATTCACCTCTACATAAAGCAGCATACTGCTTTTGTTGTTTTCTTTTTTCATCTACGTGTATGACATCCGAATGCTTTCAAAACACAGGGTGGATTCTCTAAGTGTAAAAAAATTGAAAAGTTAAATGTCCATGAAAATAGTGACAGTCATCGTGAGTTATTTGCTGCTTGGAAAGAAACTGAGTGCGGAATTTGTCTTCAAAGTGGCATTGATGAAGAACTGCAAAGGCAAATTCAGCAAGTAAAAAATAAATGGAGTGATGTACTGCAACAGTTACTGGATTGTACACAATATTTAGCTTCTCAGAATCTTGCATTTCGTAGTCATACTGAGGAGATAACCTCAAACAAAAACCCAGGAAATTTCTTGTCATTTTTGCAGTTATTAGCAAAGTGCGATCCAGTAATGAGAGAGCATTTAGAGTGTGTTAAAAACAAGCAAATATCAACATCTTGTATTTCTCCTGAAATCTAAAATGAGTTTATAAATCTCATGGCTTCACATGTGTGAAATTATTGTTTGTCAGCAATTTGTAGAAACAAATACTGTGGTATTCTGTTTGATTCCACACCTGATTTAGCCCATCGTGAGCAATTGGCCCAAGTGATTCGGTTTGTTGACATTGACTTTAAGACAAGAAAAGTAGAAGTCAAAGAGTCATTTATTGACTATACAGATAAAGGAAAACGACGTTGCCAATATTGAGAAAACAATAAGCACAAAATTAGAAGCGGATGGAATTTTACTGAGTGATTGTTGTTCACAATGTTATGATAATGCTGCTGTCATGTCAGGTCATCTGTCAGGTGTTCAACAA
>NW_013754726.1:0-1285 GCF_000517525.1 Limulus polyphemus | reverse complement strand
AATTAATTCGTTTCTTAAAACAAACGTCAGAAATTCATGTTATCACGATAACAAATTACTTCTTTTTACCTTCTTATACTTGTTAATTAATCAAATTAAAACTTTTTGGATATATAAAATTTAAGTTTCTCATTAACAATAAAAGATGTAACTTTCTGACGAAACGAAGTATTAACATTTCTTTCTAGCCGCGACATAGCGACTCATAGAATGGCTCAGAGTTTGTTTGTTTTGTTTTTTCAAGTACAAATTTTTAACAAATAGTTCCGTCATCTTCTTACCGATTTCAGATCTAGTCACAGTTTTGGACTCAGGAGGACAAACCCTTTCGATTAAAGTATTTGAACACGGGAAGGTCTCATGGATTAATTTACTGTAATCTTGCCTAAACAAATTCAATTTGAGAGTAAGCACGTAAAGATCCTGATGAGTAATATAATTCATTTGGGGATATGCTGCGCCCCATATTTCGGATTGCTGGCGCACACAATATAGCTAATAAAAAGGTCTCATAGATTAATATACTATAATTCTGCCTAAAATTATTTCAAATGTAGTAATTATTGACAAAAGTTTGGACCAATCAAATCTAGAAAATAAAAGAAATATTAAATTATACGTTTACTTTTTAAAGATAAAATCCATATTGTTAGTTTGTTCTTAGTTTCATACCATTTTCTCCATGAGATTAATAAAACCAGGGGATATTAATATTCCAACTGTATTGAAAGGGATACGAAAACCATAAAGAAATAAAATGTCGTGTATTTGTAATTATATTGGAAAGTACTCATTTTAAAAATTATTATCAATGCAATTATTATGAAATTTCACAATATCTACTATTTATTAGACCCAAACTATACCGGCATAAAGAGTTATATGCCATGATATTTGTTATTTTCAAAACTATTATCAAACTGGTCATGCAAACAACTGTAACAGATACTTTTCGACACAAATGTTAGTTACAGCCGTTGACACCTAGTAACTAATTTTCTGTATAACATCCAAAGGTGACGAAGGTTAGACCAGCTAAAACTCTAAAGGTCACGTACGTTGAAGAGAGTGGTCGAGTTGTTGTCAACGGGAATGTAGCAGATAATTAGCCAAAGGTTGAATATCGGAAAGAAAAAAAACATGGCTGCCATGAGTTCATGTGCTCAGTAAAGTGACGTAACTCTTTCAAGCTTTTTGCTTATGTGAAAATTACTGTTTGTATTTCACAAGAGTGGGAAATATAGCTGAATGAAAACTCTTTCTTTTAGCTTCTTATACTTGGTAA
>NW_013754725.1:0-1072 GCF_000517525.1 Limulus polyphemus | reverse complement strand
AAGAATTTTTCACAAATCGGGAAGAAAATAAAACTCTTACTTAGATCAAATCATTATTTCGTTTACCACAATGAACATTTTTTATTATTATGTCTATTAACAAAAATACAAACAAACTGAAGAAGAGGAAGAACATTGATGTCATCCTGATTTTTTGTGTGAAATCTACATCTATTAGTCTCAAAACTACGTTTGTGATATTTCTTTTATGTATTGCGTTATGGCGTGTTTTGAAAAATCTGTACGTGATGAAGAAAAATGGATATCGCTTTAGGATTATGTGTACAGGAATTACTGTAGAACATGTAAACATATCAAAACGATAAAACCATCGCAGGCCTGTGCTATGAATTTGAAGTTCAACATTGGAATTTGATAATATATTTCACCTGTCTGTTAATAGATGGCGATAGTATTCCCTATCAGAAATGCAAGTTCATTTGTATTCACAAGACTAACTACAAAATGAGCTACTATACGCGCAGTGCCCAACACGAATATCGAACCCCCGACTCTTAGTGTTGAAAGGACTCATTTCAATAGGTTCTTCACTAAACATTAAACTCATGATAGCGGCCCGGCATGGCCAGGTGGTTAAGGCGCCCGACTCGCAGTCTGAGGGTCGCAGGTTTGAATCACCGTCCCAACAAACATACTTGCCCTTCAGCCGTGGGCGTGTTATAATGTGACGGTCAATCCTACTATTCGTTGATAAAAGAGTAACCTACGAGTTGGCGGTGGGTGGTGATGACTAGCTGCCTTCCCTCTAGTCTTACACTGCTAAATTAGGGACGGCTAGCGCAGATAGCTCTCGTGTAGCTTTGCGCGAAATTCAAAACAAACTCATGATAGCTTGAGAGAAAATAACGGAAATGTGAATGTTATTCGTTTTGTAAAGATGTACATTTGAAACTTCTACAATTTATAGAAATAAATATAAACATAATAACGCATATATATATATATATAAACATATTGTTATCTTTAAGACATTACAGATGAGAATCTCTTATTAAATTATTTCCTGGTTGTCTTGTCCAACAGTACCACTATAGCGCTAATTGGTAAGTTA
>NW_013754724.1:0-1541 GCF_000517525.1 Limulus polyphemus | reverse complement strand
GTGATGTAATAATTGATGTAATATATGGACATACATTAGAATGTCATATGTGACGTGGTAATTGATATAATACATGGACATATTTTACAATGTTATATGTGAGGTACTAATTGATATGATACATAAACACACATTAGAATGTTACATGTGTTGTAGAAATTAATATAATACATGAATACACATTAGAATGTTATATCAGTTGTAGTAATTGATATAACATATGGACACACGTTAAAACGTTATATGTGTTGTAGTAATTCATATAAGACATGGACATACGTTAGAATGTTACATGTGTTGCAGTAATTGATAGAACACATGGACATACAATAGAATGTTATATGTGTTCTAGTAATGTATATAACACATGGACACACGTTAAAACGTTATATGTGTTGTAGTAATTGATATAATACTTGGACACACATTAGAATGCTTTATGAGTTCTGGTAATTGATATAATACATAGACATACTTTACAATGTTATTCGTGATGTAATAATTGATATAGTACATGGACATATATTACAAAGTTATATCAGCTGTAGTAATTGATATAATACATGAACACACATTAGAATGTTAAATGTGTTGTAGTAACTGATATAATACATGGACACACATCAGAATGTGGACATACATTAAAATGTTATATGTGATGTGGTAATTGATATGATACCCGGATATACATTAAAATGTTATATGTGATGTAGTAATTGATGTAATACCCGGACATACATTAGAATGTTATATGTGATGTGGTAATTGATATAATACCCGGACATACATTAGAATGTTATATGGGTTCCAGTAGTTGATATAATACATGGGCATACATTACCATGTTATAAGTGTTGTAGTAATTGATTCAATAGATGGACACGAATAAGAATGCTTGATAAGTTCTAGTGATTGATATAATACTTGGATATACATTAGAATGTTATATGTGTTGTAGTAATTCATATAAGACAAGGACATACGTTAGAATGTTATATGTGTTCTAGTAACTGATATAATATGTGGAAATACATGAAAATGTTATATGTGTTCTAGTAATTGATATAAGACATGGACATACGTTAGAATGTTATATAAGTTATAGTAATTAATATAATACATGGACATACAATAGAATGTCATATGTGATTTGGTAATTGATATAATACATGGACACACATCAGAATGTTATATGAGTTGTAGTAAATGATATAATACATGTACACACATTATAATGTTATATGTGATGTAGTAATTGGTATAATACAAGTACATACATTAGAATGTTACATGTGTTGCAGTAATTGATAAAATACATGGACATACATTAGAATGTTATATGTGTTCTAGTAATTGATATAATACATGGAAAGACATTAGAATGTTATATGTGTTATAGTAATTGATATCATAGATGGACATACGTTACAATGTTATATCTTTTCTATTAATTGATATAATACATGAACATACATTACAAGGTTACATGTGATGTAGTAATTGATATAATAGATTGACACGAATATGAATGCTTGATAAGT
>NW_013754723.1:0-1071 GCF_000517525.1 Limulus polyphemus | reverse complement strand
ACAAGTGACCTTCCAATCTTCCCATCCACTGGCCTGGATGAGTCTTCCACTGCTTCCACAAGCATCGGGCTTCTTTGGAGATGTTCTTTTATTCTACCCCCAAATTATTTTCTCTGACATAGGGGATATTATAGTTGACTTAAGTGCTGTGACATGCAAATCAACAGATGCAGCTACACTTACCGGAATTTGACTTTTGTTGTTCCCAAACGTCATTTTATCAAAGTTAACTACACACTTCCTCGGTAGTAAGTAGTCCAATCCTAATATGCATGGGTCTTCAATGTTGGCCAAGTATACTTTGTGTCTGTCCGTTATGCCCATCAGCTCAATAGTTACCCACACTGGTCCCCACAACCTTGCATAATGTTCTGTCACACCACAGAGTTTCTGTATGACTTCTGGTACTTCTTTGTGATCTAGCACCTTGACACTCACGAGGGTTTGCTGAGATGCAGAATTTATGACAAAGTTGCACTTTTGGCCAACCAGCTTCCCTGTCACGTAGATACTATGCGTGCTTGCCATTTTACACATAGCTGTTGGGAATTTCACGATGGAGGTTGGTGGGCGTCTCTTAGCACCAACCACTACTGGTTTCCCGAAGCTGACTTATTAGTGGTATTTTTCTTACACTGGCCCCTCAAATGTCCGTGCTTTCCACAGTTCCAACAGCCTTTCTGGATAGCAGCCTCTTCATTTAACTTTTTAAATTTTATAATGTGTTTTTCTCTTTCGAACGATTCTCTTCTTTTTGGATATTTATAGATTTCTTCATCTAATGTTTTAATTTTAGTGTATGTTTTATCTTTCTTTACTGCCCAAAGATTTATTTGCTCTTCCTACTTTTTTAATGATTTTTTTAAACTAAATAAGGTTTATTAGTTAAATCGGATGATAATACATATTCTTGTTGCTTTAAATATGAAACATCTTATCCTTCATCTACATCAACACCCTATATTTTTGGTTCTTCAACAATTGTTGCTTCCAACTTAGATTTGGGCCCGGCATGGCCAGGTGGTCAGGGCGCTCGACTCGCAATCTGAGGGTCGCGGGTTCGAATCCCCG
>NW_013754722.1:0-1073 GCF_000517525.1 Limulus polyphemus | reverse complement strand
ATTGTTTTGAGATATAACACATTGAGAAAAAGTGATTGATGAAATACAATTGGTTAATGACAGTGTTGAGAAAAGGACACTGTCTGGAAGATGATTGCTATTAGGTCGTCAAGAAATTAATGTCGCTTTTTTTTTTCGATGAAAAAACCCGAACAACTTATATGACAAAACAAAATATTTACTAAATTAAACAATCTCCATTCTTATCGATGATGCTTTTACATCTTACAACCAGGTTGTTAATGCCCTGATTAAAGAAATCACTTGGCTTTGAAGCAAAAAACATGTCGATGTCCTCTTTAACACCTTCCACATTTGTATACGTTTTCCCATTAAGATGGTGTTGAAACGAGCAAAAAAGATGGTAATCTGATAGTGCCATATCTGGAGAATATGTTGGGTTGGGGAGAACTTCCCAACCCAACTCCATAATCTTTTGTTGTGTCAAACGTACCACATGTGGACGTGTATTGTCGTGAAGAAGAAGAACATCTTTCCGATTTAGGAGTGAAGGGCGTTTCTGATGAAGGTCTTGATTTAAACATTCCAGTTGCTGACTCTAGATCTCTACATTGATAGTTTGCCGTGGATTGAGGAGTTCGAAATGAATTACTCCTTTGATGTCTCACCAAATGCAACGCATCACTTTCTTCGAATGAAGTCCAAGTTTTGGGTCGGAAGTGGTTTTTGTCTAGGACTGAGCCATTGTTTTTGGCGTTTAATATTCGCATAGAGAATCCATTTTTCATCACCGATGACGATTCTGTCCAAAAATGGTTCACGCGCATTACGCGCCAGTAGAGACAAAGCAATGTTCACACGTTGGAAACGATGATCATCAGAGAATTCGTGAGGCACCCAAACACCCTCTTTATGGAGTTTTCCCATATTCCTTATGTTTACATATTGTTTCATGAGAGACATGCAATTTCAGGACCATTTCACGAGTGTGTTGCCTTGGGTTAGACTCAACATGCGTCCTCAGATCATCAATATCAATTCCAACATGTCGGCCCCTGCCATCACAGTTTTAAAGTTTAAGGCTAAAGTCACCTGAACGAATTTGCTGAACC
>NW_013754721.1:0-1256 GCF_000517525.1 Limulus polyphemus | reverse complement strand
ACGGTCACAACGTGACGTAACAGTATGTGTAATTGAACTGCGGAGAGAAAATATTGTTGAGCACGTGAGACGTTCGTTGTGAATTATAGCGTTTGTTATAGTGCGACTGTTGAAATTAAGTGTATCGCAAAGTTGTATTCAGAAAGAATAAACCAGTTTTATTTAAGAAAGGACTTGTATCGGTAATGTTTCTTCGGAAAGAATTTTTACGGAAAATTAACTAACGAACGGAGACGTAACAATATATACTTTCAAAAACATCACCTAATGAAATATTTACCACTTACGTTATTATTTTGAAATGTTGTGGCTAAATTTTTTAGAACAAGAAATTCAGTCAATACAGACACGAAATATGATCATATTTGTTTAGGTTTGACCTCTTACTTATTAAATGAAAGAGCGGGTGTAAAACAAAAAAAGTTTTTATATCTACATTTAAGCTTTTCTGTAATAATAATAATAATCGTAACAGCCATTGTCAAAACAATTTTTTTTGAAAATACTGATAAAGTAATACTATATGATCTCTCGTAGAATAGATATAATACATAATCAATTTTTTGTAGTGATCGAAGAAATCGAAAATGTAACGTTTGTTTTATAGACCAAATAAAAAGACATTGCAGAAGATGTTTACCAACAATCGAAATTTGGAAATCGTAAATGGTAAAAAATTAAAAACAAAACTTTCACAATTACATCCTTTTTCTTAAAAATGAAAGTAAATCTATCGTATTATCGAATTAGAGATTGCAATTGTTGTGTACTGATTCGTGTGTATGTTTTAACAACTCCCTTAAAAAAACTATCAAGTTAATGAGCATCTATGTCTGCCAGAATATAGCGCCACAAAAAGAAAGGCGGAGATGCACTGCAATATTCTTGACTGGGGATTTTTAGAACGTTTAATACCTGAGGAATGACTGTATTAGGGAGTGTTGAACTGTTCATGAAGAAAGATCAAATGTTGGAGCAGTTTTAGTGTTAAATCTGTTCACTCTTAATGGATTTACCGAGTGCGTGAAAAAAGAGCAAAATGGAGTGTGAATCTAGGACCGTATTTTATTAGACGACGTATTAAATCCGTCTTCTTTTCACAGATAAGGGATATACAGAGCACGTGAAGAAAGAGAATAGCTACAAAACCACAGGATTGTGATTTACTGGATACCCTTCTAGAACTGGTTTCTTTTTTAGTTACTGTATCTACCGAATACCTTCCACAAGAAAAAGTTCATGGGTGAGGTTATGGG
>NW_013754720.1:0-1228 GCF_000517525.1 Limulus polyphemus | reverse complement strand
GAGTAACATGACGTCAGGTCACAACGATTGAACTACACAACAAATAATTTGTAAACAGTTACGTATTGTTTGTTTGTTTGTTTGTTTTGGAATTTCGCGCAAAGCTACACGAGGGCTATCTGCGCTAGCCGTCCCTAATTTAGCAGTGTAAGACTAGAGGGAAGGCAGCTAGTCATCACCACCCACCGCCAACTCTTGGGCTACTCTTTTACCAACGAATAGTGGGATTGACCGTCACATTATAACGCCCCCATGGCTGAAAGGGCGACCATGTTTGGTGGGATGCGGATTCGAACCCGCGACCCTCAGATTGTGAGTCGAGCGCCTTATCCACCTGGCCATGCCGGGCCTAAACAGTTACGTAAGTAAACTTGCCATAACTATACTTTAACGTTCACACAACATAAATTAAATAACAGTTCTGTATTGAACTTAAAATCAACAGTCATGTATATCTAAAACAAGACTGGAAAATAAATAGTTGACGTATTGTTTTTTACGTGAAACTGGAAATTAAGTATGTAAAATATATTCACCATTTTGAAGAATTTGTTTCGTCTGATTGGACGGTGGCGAAGCTCTAAAACAATTCCTACAACTCCACTTGGTCTTTTCCGGTACAAAAACATCCAGGTTCTGCCAGGATAAGCTGACACCATCTAGAGGACTCTGTGTACGTTCCAGAACTCCTTGTGGTCTGTAAATGTCATATCCTTCCGTCGACAGCTGGTCGTTAATGATTCCTTGTCCCCCACCAGAGGGGTGGTCATTATTCTACAAGGAAGATTGGGTTTGTTTGTTTGTTGTAAAGCATAAAGTGGTAAAATGGGTTATATATGATCTGCCCATTTCGGGTATCTAAACCTTATCTTTGGCATAATAAGCCCTCAGACTTGTCACCATAGTCATAGTAAGTTTGATGTAATATCAATTCCAAGTAATTAGAATGGAATACTAATGATCGTTCCAACCATCATTCTTTCATACTCAAACTATTAACTATAAATAAATCATCTAGGGAAACAAAGTGTGGAGTAATTCCAAGTGATGTCTGTGGTGGAGTAATTCCAAGTGATGTCTGTGGTGGAGTAATTCCAAGTAATTAGAATGGAATACTAATGATCGTTCCAACCATCATTCTTTCATACTCAAACTATTAATTATAAATAAATCATCTAGGAACAAAGTGTGGAGTAATTCCAAGTGATGTCTGTGGTGGAGTAATTCC
>NW_013754719.1:0-1209 GCF_000517525.1 Limulus polyphemus | reverse complement strand
TCACAGTACATTTGATAGATATTAGTTTTCCTGTATGAACTTACTCCAGTGTCGGTACAAATTACTCCTACATTACTATACATTTAATAATCCTGTTAAAAACATTAGGCAATAACGTTGTCTTTAAAGTGTTAGCTATGGTGGGGAATTTTCAATCTGAGCTGCATTAAACTGACACATAGATCAAAAGGCCAGGTCATAGGCCACCAAGATTCATCCATAGCCGCCTCTAATTTAGAGCTCCTGATTAAAGGGAGGCAACCAGTCAACCGTTGATTAGTAACCGAACGCTGATATTGACTGTCACTTTTAATACACCCCCACAGCTGAAAGTGTAGGGCGTGTTCAGCGGCATTATGAGGGTTAGAGCCTAGGGCTTTGCACTCCACAGCCCGGTACACACTAGCTATTAGGCTTCTGTCGACCATAAAATATGAATCTCCTGAATGTACTCTATGAGTATTTCTAACGGCAGGTGGTTATTATTCAAGCAAAAATTCTGATACCGCCTACCTAAATAAAGTTAATTCATATGTTCTTATATCACAAATTAAAGGCTAAATACAATTCGTTAATCACTTCAATTAACAGAATTAATTTAAGCAGGTTATTCTTGAGAATGTATATATATATATATATATCTATATATTTAGCTGAAATTTGGGGATATTCTCTCTATTTAAGCTGCCAATCAAATACAACTTTCTGTTAAATCGGACCTCTGAGAAAGGTAAAACAGGAAGAGGCCTGGTATTGTTAAACGTCAGGGAAGACAAAAACCTGTTTCATATAAACTAGTTCATAAGTTATAAACTTATTAACTTCGTCGTCAAACTCCGAACGTATTGCCTTCATAATTAAAATCATACCTGGTACTTTCCTCATAATCAATATCATACCTGGCACTTCTCTCATAATTAAAATCATACCTGGTACTTCCCTCATAATTAAAATCATACCTGGTACTTCTCTCATAATATAGCAAAGCTATTGCTAGAAAAAAGCGCTAAAAAATCCAAATTAATGTAGTTCTTGGAATCTAATAAAACATGGATTTGTTGTAAAATCGCTCATACCTGGTACTTCTCTCATAATTAAAATCATACCTGGTACTTCCCTCATAATTAAAATCATACCTGGTACTTCCCTCATAATTAAAATCATACCTGGTACTTCCCTCATAATTAAAATCATACCTGGTACTTCCCT
>NW_013754718.1:0-1073 GCF_000517525.1 Limulus polyphemus | reverse complement strand
ATACACAAATACAAGTTGGAGTTTAAAATATGTTTAATACACAAATACAAGTTGGAGTTTAAAATATGTTTAATCCACAAATACAAGTTGGAGTTTAAAATATGTTTAATCCACAAATACAAGTTGGAGTTTAAAATATGTTTAATCCACAAATACAAGTTGGAGTTTAAAATATGTTTAATCCACAAATACAAGTTGGAGTTTAAAATATGTTTAATCCACAAATACAAGTTGGAGTTTAAAAGATGTTTAATACACAAATACAAGTTGGAGTTTAAAAGATGTTTAATACACAAGTACAAGTTGGAGTTTAAAAGATGTTTAATACACAAGTACAAGTTGGAGTTTAAAAGATGTTTTGAATGGACAAATATCAGTTAATTACAAGTATTAAGAAAAAAGTTATTGCTAAATAAAAAAGCTATGTAGGGCTGCCTGCTGAACTTGAAAAAAAGGAACCAAACAAGATAGGGATGGAAGTGGACATATCACTTGATCCAGCTTATAATCACATAACAGACTAAGTCGTCTGGACTTTACATGGAAAATAAACTCCCCACATTACTGGTTTTCCCGCTTTATCTATCGAAAGCTTGGAGTTTAGATAGATTCTCAGCTTTCATCATTATACCTTTCTTTTAGTTAACTTTAGAATACTACTTTTATGACTATCTTACAATAGAGTAACATATTACGATTGGAAATTCCGGTTCTATTTGTTTTGCCAGTGAGAAAGCCAGTAAATCTACATTTTTATTCTTTAATTTACGTCACATTTTGAAATGTGAACGATAGTGTGATTAATTCCTAAACTAACAATTTAGTGTAGAATATCCTGCTTGCAAAATAAAACCTGGCATCAACATTATCCACGCCTGTTCTCCCGTCATTTCAAAAGTGAATGTTGAGCTTTGTCTGCGTGCGCAGCTTTTCAAACAAAGCGCGGGAAGCGGCCGCCGTAAACGAGAGACAGACGACCGCTCGGACAGACACCACGGTTCGCAATATTTATATAATACGATAAAAAGTATCAATGAGAGAAGAAACTGCTAGTATACAGCAACACTCAATCT
>NW_013754717.1:0-1071 GCF_000517525.1 Limulus polyphemus | reverse complement strand
AAGAGACTTTGTTGTATTTTAATTTTGTGTTTGTAAATTCTGTACATTTAATTAAGTTATTGTCAATTATCTGTTGGTTTAATTTAAGTGGCTATTTTTCGGGACGAACAATACTAGGGAAGGGACAGTGTTACGACAGTGGAAGTCGCGTGATGCTGGGAACATGCACTTTGGAATTTCTCGAAGGATCATGAAAGCCCGAGTGCATTCGAGACGCCCTCTTCTTTAGTATATAAGCCTGGCGAGAAAAACCAGCGCTATTGGAGAGATAGAAGGCAAAGATAATTGAGTCAAGCGAACAGTAGGCACCGTAAGTAAAATGTGTGAATCATTGTGATTTATAAGGTGTGTTATGAAGGTTGTTAAGTTTAAAGTGACTATGGAAATTTTGTGTATTACAAAGTTGTATTGAGAAAGAATAAAGTAGCTTTAATCAAGAAGGTACTTGTATCGCTGAAATTACTCGGAACGAATTTATACCCGAAATTAACAAACAAGCAGATACGCAACACTATGTTTCAATAATATAGTGTTACGTCTCTGGTCGTTAGGTAATTTTCCGTAAAAATTCTTTCCGAAGAACGTTAGCGATACAAGTTCTTTCTTAAATAAAACTGGTTTATTCTTTCTGAATACAACTTTGCAATACACTTAATTTCCACAGTTGCACTATAACAAACGCTATAATTCACAACGAACGCCTCACGTGCTCGCTCAACAATACGTTTCTCTGTCTGCAGTTCAATTACACATTACATTGTTGCCATCAGTTCTTGGCGGTCTTATATACAAGAATACCGTACATCTAGTAACCTCTCGAGACTTCAGGAACCTTCGAGAATATGACATGTTACTAGCGTCACGTGACCCCCGCTGTCGTAACAATAGTTTAGACATCTGTATTGTTTACTAGAGAGAGTTTAGGTATCACCTAATAATGATATGTGAAGACTAGAAATTTTTCAAGTGTTTAGATTTACAGGAGATGCACGTGACGTCTCGAATGTTTTAGAGTCTTGAAGAAAATGTCAAAATAATATTGTTACGTCTCCGTTTGTTAATTGATTTTCC
>NW_013754716.1:0-1073 GCF_000517525.1 Limulus polyphemus | reverse complement strand
CTTCATTTCCTGATGCCTTGATTCATTTTAATAGGTCCCAGTTTCTTGGATTTGCCTTACATTGACCACCCATTTACGTGTTATTTCCTCTTTACAATTATTATCTCAAACCTTATACCAGTCTCATGTTCAATTCTCGACAGAACTCAGGACCCTTCTGTGGTCTAACATGGCCTGTTTGTCGACTTCAGCACTATCTCTCACCACCTGGATCTTATGTTGTTCGAACTTGCTACAGATGCGATGCATTACTTTTGGTGAGTGTCTTTCCCTTTCTTATTTGAGGGAGCTTCTCAAGCCACGTTTCATCACAAAACGTTCTTCAAGGATTGCCCTGAGTCTTTGGAGTCCAGGATCAATGTGGCAAGCTTACATTCCTCCTTGTCCTCTCTTGCTTCTCAATTGTCTCACCCTACTGTTGCTACCCAATTTTCGCCTGTTAGGATTCATCATGCACCTTCTTCCTCTCCACGTTCCTTACCCTACACGAGGCATTCCCTTCCTTGTGCTCAATTTTCCCATTCCTACAGAAGTCAGCATTATTGTTGATGGGGTATCTTTTCAAGGGCAGGTGGGGACCAGGTTACAACAGTTTTAAACTGTCTGGTAACTCTTCACAACAGATCAGTGGGTTTTAAGGGTTCTGTCTGCTCCCCTATCTACTATCCCAGTTTCCTTTTCTCTTTGGGATCGTGCCTCGTTCAGTCATCTTGTATACAAAGGAGCTATCAAATGTGTGATGCCAAATCTTCTGGTATTTTACTCCCGTCTGTTTGTTGTTCCCCAAAAGATGGAAGATTGGAGACCCATCATCGATCTGTCCTGGCTGAATACCTTTCTGGAAACACCCCAATTCTTACCCTTGGTGGGTTTTCCCCAGGTCTTTGAATGACCAAATTCTATGTAACTGATGTGTATTTCCATATTCTTAACACTCCAAAATCAAATCATTATCTTTTATTTGTCCATGGGGGGTGTGTCTTTCAGTTCTGAGCACTTCTATTTGGCTTTGCTTCAGCTCCTTACGTGTTCTGTTATGTTGTCCGTTTTCTTACTTGTCATCTTCACTCATT
>NW_013754715.1:0-1654 GCF_000517525.1 Limulus polyphemus | reverse complement strand
CGAGACACGAACTTTACGTTGTAAGGTCTCAAGTTTACCGCTGAGTCAACGAGGAAGGGGGAGTAGATACTGTTGAGAATTTACTCGTAACTTCCACTGTCTCTTGTTTATTTCAATAGAAAGTTGTACATTTTTGTTGAGCGCATAAAATTCATTTACGCTTGACTACAACTTAAGTGGGATTTCCAAAATGACAAAATGTGGAACCCTCTCTTTGCTTCCGTTATGTTAACAAAAGTATGCTTAAAATTTTAAAATACCCATTGATAACTTTTTCCTTACTTCATAATCTTTCATCGTGTTATTTCAAGACAAACATTAGCATTAATGACAGCTGTCTAATTATTCCAACCAGTTTCAATCCTCATCAGTTCTATTTATCATTGCAAAAACTAGGTAGAATAAAAATAGCTCATCTTATTAAAGTGGTTCTCAAACCTTTTTCGTCCGAAGACCACTTAGGCGGGGCGAAAGACCCCACAGACCACCTATCGGTGTTACCCCTCCCCCCAAACACACACACAAACACTTTCGCTTGCCACCGCAAATAAACAAACAAAACAAACTCATCACAATTAATGGAAAAAATATCCTCTGTCGTGGCATTGCACGTCAGCCCCGGATAACCTCGAGGACCCTCGTGGCCCACTAATAGTTCTCGGACCACACTTTCAGAATCACTGTCTTATCAAAGTTAAGCTTTCAATGTAATTTTTGTGCAGCTCTGAATGCGACAGTATACGTAAGTAACCTTCTTTGAAGGGGAGCCTGAGAAGTAGATTCTAAATCATAAATACCTGTATAGACACAAATCTGCCACATTTATACATTTAAATTAAACTCTCTGGGGTTTGAGAGTATACTGAATACACTTAGTTATATCTAACCAGTAACTATGGAAACAACAAATCTGTTTATTTACCGTAGATAATGTCACCACTCTATTTGTGTGTTTTGGCTCGATCTTATCCCATGTTTTCATTAGTTGGGGTAGAAGTTGGTTGAACAAAAATAATAAAAAAACATGTTTGTTTACATAAATACTGGGTCCAAATATATCGTATAAAAATTGTATATTGTTTAAATAAACTTAAAAAAAAACTATTAAGGTTACATTAATGGAATAAAGGGTGATCCGAGAGTTATGTTGATAAATGTACTGACATTTATTTCCGATTGTGCAAAGACTGTAAAAGATGTTATATCACAATCCACGTGCTCATCATCGAGAAGTTACACAGTCAACAAGGGTAAAACAGAAGCATTTCATTGGCAGAGATTCAAGGATTCTCTCTGTAAAACAAAAGTAGACAGTTTTGTTCAGATAGGCATGGCCTAGTGGTTAGGACGCTGGATTCGTAATCTGTGGGTCGCGGGTTCGAATCTCGCCACCAAAAATGTTCGCTCTTTCAGCTGTGGGAGCGTTATAATGTGACGGTCAATCCCACTTCTACTTGGTAAAAAGAAGAGTTGGGACCTCTGGCGCTGACTGCACTCGAGTAACTTTGTGCGAAATTCAACAAACAAACATATAGTCCTCTACTGTTAATAAAGAAGAATGATTTGTCTGAGATCTTGGACGTAAGTTAAACCACATTGTCCTCTACTGTTAATAAAGAAGAATGATTTGTCTGAGATATTGGACGTAAGTTAA
>NW_013754714.1:0-1072 GCF_000517525.1 Limulus polyphemus | reverse complement strand
TTTTCTTTTAAAAAAAAACGGAAAACCTATTATACTTGGCGTGACCACGTAATAAATCCTATTCTACATCCAACTCCTTACCCTACCTAGTATCAGTAAGTACGAAATCCTATTCTACATCCAACTCCTTACCCTACCTAGTATCAGTAAGTACGAAATCCTATTCTACATCCAACTCCTTACCCTACCTAGTATCAGTAAGTACGAAATCCTATTCTACATCCAACTCCTTACCCTACCTAGTATCAGTAAGTACGAAATCCTATTCTACATCCAACTCCTTACCCTACCTAGTATCAGTAAGTACGAAATCCTATTCTACATCCAGCTCCTTACCCTACTTAGTATCAGTAAGTACGAAATTCTATACCTCTATCTAATTCTATCCTACGTTGCGCCATTATGTGCATAATCCTGTAACCGGTCCAACTACCATAGGTGCTTGGCCTCACTATGTGTCAAACTCTGTATCTGTTCTTTCCAAGTTTTAAACACAACTAGATGAAACTATTGGTCTGACCACTCTACCCAAAACGAGTGAAGGAAACGTTACATACTTTATTATAATTATCTTGTACTCTTCTATCCTAAACTTTAAGTCATGTTCATGTCACGTGTACGTACAAGATAGGTTTTGACAACACTACCCATCATTCCATTTTCCTCAGATTAAAAGTTTCTTCTTTTTCTCATGTGTTAATTTTATGTACAAGTAAAATAAACACATTCGAATAACTTCACTGTGACAAAAAAAGTCCATATTGTATACACCAAAAAACAACGACACAGATTATTTTGAAATGTTTTTAGTCGCTAGTGACGTCGGCACTTAACCTGTATTTCTAATCACCAGTTATCCATCCACTTCAGCTTGACTTGTGTACATCTCAAACTTTGCTAACCCTACCACTAATTTGCTCATCTTTCGGTCCTCTACATTAATCTAAAGAGTGTATAGTTATCTTCCTACCTTTAGGGTTGAGTGTATTCCTTTAACAAGCTATAGGCTTTCATTCCTTTTTGCCCCCCAGTGGCACAGCGGTATGTTTGCGGACTTACAACGCTAGAATAC
>NW_013754713.1:0-1073 GCF_000517525.1 Limulus polyphemus | reverse complement strand
TCCGCTTTATGATGTCGTATAATAAATTGCTGCCGAATTGAATCTTCAAATATGTCATTCATAAGGTATTGATTTGTTTGAAAACAACTTGACAGATATGAAATTTATAAGATATTGGTTTGACTGGAAGCACATTTGCAAGTGTGACATATATAAGGCATTGGTTTTACTGGAAAAAACTTAACAAATATGAGTAGAATCAAATTGGAAGGTATGACATTCATAAGGTATTGGTTTGATTAGAAGCAACTTCACAGGTATGACCTACATAACCTGTTGATTTGATTGGAAGCAATTTCACATGTATAACATTCATAAGGCATTGGTTTGAAACAGTCGTTAGTGAACTTTTTTTAGGACACTCAAAATCCAGATACGTGCATACATGAGTGAATTTTGATACTCTACTATTAGAATTAGAAAGATAGATTTCATATTACAAATATTATGATTCTTCCATTCTTTATCTTCAACTTGTCCAAAATGATTTTAAAATCAAACTTAATAAACCAATTAGTTTACTGAACACATCCAACAGGGCCGATTGAATTAAGGTTTTAACATACACATAAACACACACACATTCAAAATCAAACCAGAATTCCACAACACATGGATATAGTGCAGATAAAAATAGAAGTCATTTAGAAATCTCAAGTATATTGTTTGTTTTTTGAATTTCGCGCAAAGGAACACGAGGGCTATCTGCGCTAGCCGTCCCTAATTTAGCAGTGTAAGACTAGAGGGAAGGCAGCTAGTCATCACCACCCACCGCCAACTCTTGGGCTACTCTTTTACCAACGAATAGTGGGATTGACCGTCACATTATAACGCCCCCACGGCTGAAAGGGCGAGCATGTTTGGTGTGATGGGGATTCGAACCCGCGACCCGCAGACTGCGAGTCGAGCGCCCTAACCACCTGGCCATGCCGGGCCATCTCAAGTATAAAATAAAGTTAGCGCATTTACAGTAAATGGAAAGGGTGAAGATTCCAAATCAAAATACAGGGGGTGCATATTCATAAGTATAGGTAAAAATAGAACAGAACTCAATAAGAATACAACTAAAGAAA
>NW_013754712.1:0-1072 GCF_000517525.1 Limulus polyphemus | reverse complement strand
CAGGTCTTTGAAACTTCAGATAAATCTAGTAGTAAGGAGTGGAGGACAAATAACTACAGCCTTCTAAGTTGTCTGTAACTTTCAACAAAAAAATCTGTCTCTTCTATTCAAACACAATCTGGCCATGGTACATGGCTAGATTTCCTCTTTGAATTATTCTTCCATCTAATGACAACACAACAGCAATATCATCAAACTTGTGCAATACTGCCTCCATCTGAAGAAATCTTAATGAGGTATGTAACAAATTTGTTATCATATATTTATTTTAATATTAATGTTTGTGTAGATTAAGTTAATATTTTTAAAACATATATAGCTTATACTGTTAAATATGTATTGCAAAACTCCCGCCTATTCTCCAAAGTTGTAGAAGATTCTCGAGAGTGAGAATCAACAATATATCTATATATGTAAATGCTTTAGCTAGTATTGTTACATAAAACTGAAATTTCTAGAAAGCTTTCCACATGTCTACAAATATAACCAATGCGATGGGCCAAAAAAAGAGTATCTATTATTGGTTTGCTATACTTGCAAAGTTTGAACATTACAACTCATTTAACTTCAGTGGATTCACATCGGACATTAATAATTTTACGAAAACATTACCTAACATCATCGGTGGAAATTCAATCTCTAATAGGCATATGAACAGTGAAGAATACAAGGATAGCTAGCTCCCTACTAAGTGAATTGTACCTATATCAACTTGCTCATCGTGAACCCTTGATAAGATATCTAGGAAGTTCCAGACTAGAAAGACTTTATATTGCTTGCAAGTTTGTGAAACTTTTGTTTATAAATCATTGTTTGTCATTACTATTTGTAATAACTGTTATTGTTAATTGTATTGTTGTTTGTATATTAAAACGTATTTGTGTTAAAAAAGAAAACTGTGTATCAATCTTGTTGGCAAATATCATAAACTGACTATTTATCGGCTTTTACTTAACTGCTAAATCCAAAATATATATATATATATAATATTTGCAGAGATAATTTCATTATTTTCTTTTCTTTCCAAGTCCTATATTCAATTTACTAGTAATATCTACTTATTGAATGTATG
>NW_013754711.1:0-2392 GCF_000517525.1 Limulus polyphemus | reverse complement strand
AACAGTCTAGACAGTTGTCAGATTGTAAAACAGGTACATTAAGACCAGAACATGAATAGTCTTTTTAAATGAACAGTCTAGAAAGTTGTCAGATTGTAAAACAGGTACATTAAGACCAGAACATGAATTGTGTTTTCAGTGAACAGTCGAGACCCACTGAAAACACAATTCATGTTCTGGTCTTAATGTACCTGTTTTACAATCTGACAACTGTCTAGACTGTTCACTGAAAATACAATTCATGTTCTGGTCTTAATGTACCTGTTTTACAATCTGACAACTTATGGCTAGTGATTCAATTCATGTTCTGGCATTAATATACCTGTTTTACAATCTGAGAACTGTCTAGACTGTTCAATGAAAACACAATTCATGTTCTGGCATTAATATACCTGTTTTACAATCTGACAACTGTCTAGACTGTTCACTGAAAACACAATTCATGTTCTGGTCTTAATGTACCTTTTTACAATCTGACAACTGTCTAGACTGTTCACTGAAAACACAATTCATGTTCTGGTCTTAATGTACCTGTTTTACAATCTGACAACTGTCTAGACTGTTATTATGCCAGTGTTAAATCTTTATTGGTAAGAATAAAACTAAATCTGAAGTGTAATAGTTTAGAATCATGTGGATATCAAAGATCTCATCAGCTGCACAAGATTCAAATATTTGATAAAGACAGTAAAGATTGGTCTAGATAATTATGTTTGTCTGCATGTATAAATTCATAAAATGCATGTCAGAAAACATGTTGGGGTGATTGTTTTATAAAGGTGCTTAAATGGGTGTTTGTTGGAGCATGATTCTATAATCTTTAACAAATTTTAAAGACCACACTATTTTAGAAAAATGTTTAAATGGGCATTTCTATGAGTATAATTCATCCACATTAACAAATTTAAAACTTGCATGTGGCAATTGCAGAGATGTGGAAATATTTCAAGTAAGTGACCAAATATACTTATTTTACAACCTCACAACTTCCAGAACTGTTCATTGAAAACACAATTTATGTTACACTTCAGTAGATTCTGTTCCTGAAGTTTAAACTTAAGAAAGAGTATGCCTTGTAATAATGTAATAACATTGTTATTACAATAGTATTGCTTTACTTCAAAGAACAAGAAAGGATTAATATAATACACTTTCACTGTGTGACAATAATTATATATAGACTTTTCCTTATAAGCAAAATTCTGTCATTGAGTTGTTAGTTTTTGGTTGTTGCAACACTCATCCCTTGACCTAAGGTAACAGACTTCCAGACTCTGTTTTTGATAGGAAGATTAAGAAAAACTAACAGACTTGCAAATCATTCTGACATTTTTCTTAATGCATACAATTTTTATTTATATATGTAAACCAACATGATTATTTAACCTTTTAAAATCACATATTTCCATGAACAGACAGTACTTACTTAGGTTCAACAAAACTATTTACCTGATTGTACAGTTTCAAGATACACTACAAGGATTTTACAAAACTATTAACCTGATTGTACAGTTTCAAGATACACTACAATGATTTTACAAAACTATTTACCTGATTGTACAGTTTCAAGACACACTACAAGGATTTTACAAAACTATTACATGAATTTCTTAATTACAAAATTAAAATATTTCAAAGTGAAAGCTCAAACATGTTCTGAAACAAAAGTCAAAGTTTTGAAATAAAGGTACATACGAAGTCTATCCATAAGGTACACTTTGTTATATATCTTTAAATGAATCTTGGAAAAAAATCATTATGTTAGAACAAAGACTGTATGCTTTTCAAAAGTGACTGATGTAGTCCGAAGGAATTTTCCCATGCCAAAATTAAATTATCTTAAAACCAATAGAAATGTTTCAACAAATTCAAAATAAAAGTCTTAACAGGTTCATGTTTACAAATATGGTAATTTTTCTTAACTTGGTTTATGCCTATAAAAAATATATGCTTATACTGGTTCTTATGATGGCTTAACTCAACCACATCACATAAGGTTAATCAAAAGTCATACCCCATGTGGATGCACACAGAAAGCTGTGAACTGTAGTACCACACGTATCGTACAATATGTGCTATCCACCAACTTCAAAGCTTCACGATCAGTGGGCAACACACAGGACATTTGTTCAGTTCTCCACTTTCCATGTACAACCATACAGAACGTGAGTAACTGTAAATCAAACCCATTATATAAACAGCACACACTAATGCTGCAGGATTCCTTAAACTGAAACACAAGAAGTACTTTTCTGTTTATATTATGCAACACATTTCAGTAATTAGAAACATGAGATTATATATTATTTGTTTTTCCTTCTGGGTTGAAAATGTATTGTAATTAAAAATTAAATAAACACATGAAAAATACAATTTGTTGTAGATTACTTAA
>NW_013754710.1:0-1073 GCF_000517525.1 Limulus polyphemus | reverse complement strand
AAAACCCTACACTAGTTAGAACCTAAGAACAATATATTTAATAGGGTATTTTATGTAAAAATGCATTCGATTAGCCTCTAACTAATGAAATGTGTTGTGTGCATTATGGAACTGACTCCAGAGATATAGTGCAAAACACAGAATATAACTGTCGATACCTACATGGACATTGCCCTGAAAGGGGTCGGAGCAAGTGCGGTTTACTCCGACCCTCATTTTGTATCAACACCAGCATTCACCGGTAGTTAATCACTGTTCGGAAAGGAGGAAGAGGTCACCATGAACCGGACCTTCCCTGGTCCATCATACGACCAAAATACTGATACTGGAGAAGAAGCAGTAAGCCACCAGCATGCGCAACAATAAGGACTTTGTCTAGCTCTCTGAACCGAGTAACGAATTGAGTCACCTTTATAAAACGTGTCAATAGATGAAAATGTGAAGCATGTTCAGAGGCATCCCATTACCCAATCCCGGATCCTTCGAACGACAGCCAGACACACTAGCCACTCGGCCACGCCTGACTTAATAATTTGAAGAGTAGCACTATCAAGCTTTAGAGACCTATGTTCAGTTAGGACGATATTCAATTCATATAAATCTGTTAATCGTCAATTTTTATAACGCTAAAACTTTATCGTTAAAATATTGCGTTAATTACACACACGTCAGCAAAAACATCGTATATTCAACAAATGTGCATGTATGTATAGTGCAACATAATTCTCATATTTTGCACATTTCTTTGGTAGCGAGAAAAGAAAAAAAATTTTGGAGGTATATGTACATACAATAAAACAAAGATACGTCTTACAATTCTGTAATAATTACATCCAACAAAAGACTAAAATATACATAACCATCTGTTCAGTATCACAAAAGTTAAGGAAATATAAGAGGAAAGAATGGAACAATACTGGTTGAGCCAAGGTCATAGATTTGCTTCACTAGCCAAACTACCCAGGCATCAGTTACATCTATAGTTTGGTTCTAGCATACTTTGTAATTAGATGTTTCTGACAGATACACAAAAACATTATATATATATATATATATATATATATATATATATA
>NW_013754709.1:0-1074 GCF_000517525.1 Limulus polyphemus | reverse complement strand
ATATGGTTTTCATTAATTAATTTAAGCACTTTACTTTTTACATGTTTCGTACTGCATTTTTTTGTTAATTTCCTTAGATTGCAAAAAAATTACTAATATTTTATCTAAAAATTCACATATATTTCTAATTATTTTTAATTTTTATCAAACTAATTTTCATTTGAAATATGAAGCTCTGTACACAAAGAACAAGTCTTCATCTCTAAATAGTAGTAATAGTTATAGTATTGTGACGTTTCTTCACATTTTATAGCTTTTCGCTGGATGCAGTTGTTAGACATAATGAGTACCGAACTGCCAATGACTAACTAACAAACGAGTAATGAGGTTAATACACATTCACTGGCCCCCAGTGGCACAGCGCTATATCTGTGGACTTACACTGCTAGAAACTGGGTTTCGATACCTGTGGTGGGCAGAGCACAGACAACCCTTTGTGTAGCTTTGTGCTTAACTACAAATAAACAGATTCACTAGAAATTATTTTTATTTGCAACGTTCATTTCAGGCTCATGGGCAGTAGGTAAGGATGCTCTTCAAATGTACGTTATTCATGGTCACAATTCAAGCTTATCCGTCACATAAATCGTTATTGCTGAGAAACGTGATTACAGGTATTTGCTGGAATTATCACCCTTAAATAAAAATTGTTTGTCTGTAGGCATGCTTAGAAGCCATTTTTTTTAGTAGTTATACTATATTTGAGCTTTTCTGGACTTCCGGTTTCGCAAAAACCTACGCTATAACTTCTAATCGTCACTTTTTACAGGCAATTCAAACCACAAATCATTTTGAAGATTTCGTTCCTCCATGTTCTTATGCTCTAAGTGCATTCACTCGCATTGTCATTGATTTATGTATCGTGTCTAAGTTACAAAATTCAAGACGTATTGTAGAGCCAAATAGTGAATAGTAAAAGTTCGAAAAATCACTACTAAATTCCTTTTGAACATTCTCCCAATTAAACATTTACGAAGCCTATTCCCAAATGCTGATATTTTCACTTATTCCATGTGATTTCCTCTTCTTAATTAACATTTTCTATAAAACTTTTATCAAAGATATTTTGTGAAT
>NW_013754708.1:0-2520 GCF_000517525.1 Limulus polyphemus | reverse complement strand
TTTTCAAGTAAAAGAATAGCACCGTAAATAACAACAAACGAACCAAAATGTTTAGAAAAAAAATTCAGAATTTTAAAAATATATAAAAATCAACAAACGACGCTACTGCCGTCTCTTGGTCTACGTTGCAAGTACAACTTGAAAATTGGTGTTACTCGTAATTTTACGAAATAAACATTAAAGTATTTTTGAAGAAATATATAAACAAATAGCTTTCTTAAATCTCACACTATACTACTACATATTAAAGCAACACACATAATAGATTATCTGAAACAAGTTTTCAAATTATATGCTCAGGACATTTTATTAAAATACATAATATTCTCATGTAAAATTTTAACCGACTGGTAAGTGTTAAGATGGTGGAAAAGTCTTAATAAAGTAAACTCGGTGAAAACAAAAAGACAAAAAGCAAATTCAACTATTTGACTCTGAAACAACGAAAGTAAGTGTTCTGACTGAATATTTATGCCGATGGTTGTGTTGTGTGGTTTCAACAATTATAAAACACAACTGTAACGGGCAATTACAAGGGCAAAATATGACTTACAAGTTTTACTTAAAAGTATGTTGAAGTTCCTTCTCCGCTAACACTCACAGAAGATTTCGTCACTCGTGTCAAGGAAATAGTTTTATTATGAAGGAAAGGTAAATAGAAAGATAAAGTGCTGACTAAAGTGTTCTCAGTTTTTGTTCCTGTTCTCGAACCTACCAATTTTACTAAGATCTTGTTAGACGAGTTATAAAATACCACTTCTAACGCTTATGCATGATTTATAAAAAAAAAATAAAAGCTCTACAAACTCGTCGGAATAAATTCTCCTTACATTTGTGAAATATGTTGCAGTAATATAGTTCAGTTATCTGTCACTAGAGGGGAGGCAGCTAGTCTTCACTACCCACCGCCATAAACACATAAATTCTCCATAAACATATAAATTTACTCTTTCTTGTGTAATGTAATAACAATTCGATCTAAATATTCTTGTAATATTAAGTTTTCACAACCGCAACTCTTTCACACAACAGAAAACGATTATCTCTTTCTTCGGATACATTCAGGAAGTGTTTATAAATTGTACTGTTCATTGTTTGTGTTTATCTTGATGATCCAGCTGAACAGGAAGTATCCAGCTCTGAACGGAGCGAAACCTGTTATTACTTTTCTGTCACACTTGCTGATAGCTAGAGGAGGCGCTTTTACCATATGTATTCAATGACTACACTAGATAAATCGATAAAACAAAAATTCCACGATACAACCACCAAAACAGTAATAACTCAAAATTAAAGCTTTTCTGTATTTTTTATTATATATATATATATACATATAATTTTGATAAAACCCTTAATGAATTCCTTTAAAATAACGATCTAACAACAGGAGCAGGCATTACGATAACTAATACATTATTTTCGACGCACTTTGAAAAAAACGTAAATTAACCCCCCCAGTGGCACAGCGGTATGTCTGCGGACTTACAACGCTAGAATCCAGGTTTCGATACCCGTGGTAGTCAGAGCACAGATAGCCCATTGTGTAGCTTTGTGCTTAATTACAAACAAACAATTAAGGGTTTATGTAATAATTTATAAATATATTGTTTCAGTGATAGTTTATTTATCTATAATAGAGAACTGAACTGAATAAATTCTTGTTTATAGAGAAGCAATATGTTATATACAGAGAAATAACCGTTACTCTCTGGGTTTTAGAAAAATGTGTTACATTTCAGTTGCAGAGTATCCTAACTTTGCTGCCTGGCATGGCACTCGTAACCTGAGTGTTGCGGGTTCGAATCTCCGTCCCACCAAACATGCTCGCCCTTTCAGCCGTGGGGGCGTTATAATATGACCCACTATTCGTTGGTAAAAGAGTAGTTCGTGGTGGATGGTGATGACTAGCTGCCTTCCCTCTAGTCTTACACTGTTAAATTAGGGACGGCTAGCGCAGATAGCCCTCGTGTAACTTAGCGCGAAATTCAACAGACAAACCTGATTTTGCTTCGTGTTTTTCAGAGAAACGGCATATTTACAGAGATACAATATTTCCGAGAAAAAAGTATGTTTCATGTTGTTTACATAGAGGTAACATTATTCGTAATTCCTAAAACCCGATTGATACTCTGAAACACATAAATAAAATGTTTTACTGAGAAAAATAAGAAAGTAACATACTGAGCTATAAGCGATGCTATTTTCTTTGTTAAATAAATGAAACAACGCTACGCCTTCAACTTGTTTCTAAGTGGTTGAAACGATTCCTTAACATGTCATGATCTTTTAAAAATATAACCTATTTTACTCAACACCTGGCTGTTTCCTTTTACATCATATTGGTTACTCTGTGTGTGCCCTAGTGGTTAATATGGAAGTTACTGATCACAAGGTCCAAGTTCGAACCACATCATGCTGCTGAACACACTTCTCTGTTATAGTCGATCATTCTATTCGGTTAACAGTATGTCGATAAGTGGTGGGTATTTCTGACTGTCTGTCTGTAGTGATGAATTAGGG
>NW_013754707.1:0-1074 GCF_000517525.1 Limulus polyphemus | reverse complement strand
ATCCACAGCAAAACTGTCAATGCAGAGATCTATAATCAGCAACTGGAACATTTAGATCAAGCCCTTCATCAGAAATGCCCTTCACTCCTCCATCGGAAAGGTGTTCTTCTTCTCCACGACCACGCACGTTCACATGTGGTACGTTTAATGCAACACAAGATTATGGAGTTGGGTTGGGAAGTTCTCCTCCACCAACCATAATCTCCAGATATGGCACCATCAGATTACCATCTTTTTTGTTCGCTACAACACCACCTTAATGGGAAAACGTATGCAAATTTAGAAGGTGTTAAAGAGGACATCAACATGTTTTTTTGATTCAAAACCAAGTGATTTGTTTAATCAGGGCATTAACAACCTAATTGTAAAATGGAAAAGCATCATCAATAAGAATGGTTTGGTTTGTTTTGAATTTTGCAAAAAGCTAGACGAGGACTATCTGCACTAGCTATCCATAATTTAGCAGTGTGAGACAAGAGGGAAGGCAGCTAGTCATCACCACCCACCTCAAATTCTTGGGCTACTCTTTTACCAACGAATAGTGGGATGGACCATCACTTTATAATGCCCTCATGGCTGAAAGGGCGAGCATGTTTGGTGTGACGGCGATTCGAACCTGCGACCCTCTGAGTCGAGAGCCGTAACCACCAGGCCATGGATAAGAATGGAGACTATTTCATCTAAAAAAAAAAAGCAATATTAATTTTTTGGTGGCCTAATATTATAGTCATATCTGTCTGGTATCTGCATTACCTAAGTATCATAATGATATCTGTCTGGTATCTGTGTTACCTAAGTATCATAATGACATCTGTCTGGTATCTGTGTTACCTAAGTATCATAGTCATATCTGTCTGGTTTCTGCATTAACTATCACAGTCATATCTGTCTGGTTTCTATGTTAGCTATCACAGTCATATTTGTCTGGTTTCTGTGTTAACTATCACAGTCATATCTTTTCTGGTTTCTGTGTTAACTATCACAGTCATATCTTTTCTGGTTTCTGTGTTAACTATCACAGTCATATCTTTTCTGGTTTCTGTGTTAACTGTCACAGTCATATCTGTCTGGTTT
>NW_013754706.1:0-1068 GCF_000517525.1 Limulus polyphemus | reverse complement strand
CTTTCACGTGAAAACAGCTGTTGATATCGAGATGTGACTGTAAGTTTGGGAATCTTTGGCTTGTGAGCGTTCGTAAACTTCGGATCTTTGGATACTATTTGTTAACGGTAATAGGAGACGTACCTCACCTTAATTGCAATATCTATTTGGGTCGGAGTGTTCTCTTTCGTCACCAGCCTTCACTTTACGGATTGGCTGAGGAGTGCGGTTTCATAACCAGTTGCTAGTCGTTTCATTGATCGTTGTTTGGTCAAGTGACCTGTAAAGACCAGGTACATCCTGGACCTCTACCTTCCTCATTGGTTGTTGATTTGGTTCGTGAGTGTCGTGGATGACGCTCAAGCCCACATTAATTTTTTGGTAGGATTCAGCCCGGTAGCTAGGGAAACCCATTATTACATTACGTTATCTCCTAAACATTCTACTGTTCGAGTCTTCCCGCTTCCAGTAACGGTTCATTTCTTTGATCATGACCTTTGACTCAACATCATTCAACAATCTAGTCAGAAACTGAACAGCCAAGTAATAGTGAATTTGTCGTGAACTAAATCCACAGGCGTTAATAATGCTGCCTGTAGCGCCACGGCTTACACCTATCACAACACACTTCAACATTAACGTATATGCAAACGTCCTTACTAAGTAAGTTAGTTAATTGTTTGAATTTCGCGCAAAGCTACACGACGGCTATCTGCGCTAGCCGTCCCTAAGTTAGCAGTGTAGGACTAGAGGGAAGGCAGCTAGTCATCACCACCCACCGCCAACTCTTGGGCTACTCTTTTACCAACGAATAGTGGGATTGACCGTCTCATTACAACGCCCCCACGGCTGAAAAGGCGAACATGTTTGGTGGGACGAGGATTCGAATCCGCGACCCGCAGATTGCGAGTCGAGCTCCCTAACCACCTGGCCGTGCCGGGGCCCTAACCACCTGGCCATGCCGGGCCGCACAGGAAGACTTATCCTAGCGAAATTACAGTAGGCATTTAGTATCAACTGTTCTACTTTTACTAAATGATGTGATCAGCGAGAAACCAACCCCGTGGGGCTGTCGTGCGCTAATTTTTT
>NW_013754705.1:0-1073 GCF_000517525.1 Limulus polyphemus | reverse complement strand
GTTCAGCAAATTTCGTTCAGGTGATTTGCCTTAAAAACTGTGATGGCAAGGCCCGACATATTGGAATTAATATTGATGCTCTGAAGACGCTTCTTGAGTCTAACCCAAGGCAACACACTCATTAAATGGCCCTGAAATTGCATGTCTCTCATGAAACAATACGTAAACATCTAAGGAATATGGAAAATCTCTATAAAGAAGATGTTTGGGTGCCTCACGAACTCTCAGATGATCATCGTTTCCAACGTCTCATCTGGGGAGTGGCACAGCGGTATGTCAGCGGACTTACAACGCTAGAAACCGGGTTTCGATACCCGTGATGGGCAGAGCATACACTGCTAACTTCACTATTTCTTTCATTTTTAATAACTTAACCTTTTAATTGCACTCTGTACCTGTACGTATTTATAACACATGACAGAAAAATCTAAAAATATCTAAGCCTCCAGTAACAACAATACTCACATAAGGAGAAAAACTTAGAAGCTTCGAGTAAGATTACGTCAACAATATTACTAAAGCCTAATACAATAATCAAACTGCATACACAGCGTATTACTCGTACAGAGTTACGTAACGTACTATCGTTTTAAAATAATTAACTTTAAACACTCTTGTTATGAAAACTATTTTATCATTAAATATTAAATCACTAAATAAATTAAATAATAACTCTTAAACTGAACTGTCTTGTATATCCAACACACGAACCACGATAGTGGTTCATAATATGGATCGCAAGGAATTGCACAAAACCATAATAGAACATTCGGAGAAAAAAAAACAACACCTTAAACAATAAAGATTCAGTTTAAACAACACTTTAAAACCTTTACTATTAACGGCTAAGGCTGTACACATATATAAATGCACACAAAAAAGCACACACGTTTGTAATTATTATTATTCTCTTGCTAGCCTACAACGAAAAATGGCTTGACATATTGCACCCAAATATTTTGTAGAATATTAAATAATGTACTCCGAAGGTCGTATGGTTTTGAAAAGTCGATCTGTTTTTCTATATTTTACATAAGCTAAAAAAAGAAAGAAAAGCATCATTATTCTTGTAT
>NW_013754704.1:0-1071 GCF_000517525.1 Limulus polyphemus | reverse complement strand
ATATTTGATAATAGTATATTTATTCATTCTTACAGTAAATTTTGATGACTTTGTTAACGGTATTTTTAGTACTTCTTCCGCAAGATTTTTTCAACTTTAATAACGGTCTTTTTTAGTAAGTCTTAGACTAGTTTTTTTTTTTACTTTGCTAATGGTCTTTTTAGTCCTTCTTATACTAGATTTCATCGACTTTAATAACGGTATGTTTGTCCTTCTTACATTAGATATTTTCGACTTTGATAACGGTATTTTTAGCCATTTTTCCACTAGTTGTTGTTGACTTTGATAACGGGTTCTTAGGTTTTTCTTCAACTAGATTTTTTCGACTTTGATAACGGTCTTTTTAATAGTTTTTACAATAGATTTTTTTGACTTTGATAATGGTCTTTTTAGTCCTTCTTACACTAGATTTTTTCGACTTTAATAATGGTATTTTTAGTAATTCTTACACTAGATTTTTCGGCTTTAATAACGGCCTTTTTATTAATTCTTACACTTGATTTTTTGACATTTATAATGGTCTTTTTAATCTTTGTTACACTAGATTCTGTTGACTTTGATAACTGTTTTTTAGTCCTTCTTCCACTAGCTTTTGTTATCTTTGATAACGGTCTTTTTAGTCCTTCTTACACTACATTTTATTGACTTGGATAATGGTATTTTTAATAGTTCTTACACTAAATTTTGTTAACTTTGATAATGGTCTTTTTAGCCCTACTTACACTAGATTTTATCGACTTTTATAACAATGTTTCTGTCCTTCTTACATCAGATATTTTCGACTTTCAGAACGGTGTTTTTAGCACTTTTTCAACTAAATGTTGTTGACTTTGAAAAGTTTTTCTCCACTAGATGTTTTCGTCATTGATAACGGACTTTTTAGTTTGACTTTCTCTAGATTTTATTGACTTTCTTAATGTTGTTTTTATTCCTTCTTGAACTAGATTTTGATAAAATTGAAACGGTATTTTTAGTCCTTCTTCCGCAAGATTTTGTTAACTTTAATTACGATCTTTTTAGTAATTCTTACACTAGATTTTTTGACATTCATATAGGACCTTTTAGTTTTTC
>NW_013754703.1:0-1464 GCF_000517525.1 Limulus polyphemus | reverse complement strand
ACGTGACCTCGCTGACGCAACAATACGTTGACAACTGAGGCTTGACCAAGTGGTTATGACGATTGACTCGCAATCTGAGGGTCGCGGGTTCGAATTCCCGTCCTATCAAACATGTTCGCCCTTTCAGCCGAGGGGACGTTATAATGGTCGGTCAATCCCACTATTTGTTGGTAAAAGAATAGCCCAAGAGTCGGAGGTGGGTGGTGATGACTAGCTGCCTTCCCTCTAGTCTTTCTCTGCTAAATTAGAGATGGCTAGCACAGAAAGCCCTCGTGTAGTTTTGCCCGAAATTTAAAACAAACCAATCTTTCTGTAAAGTATGCGAACAGCGCTGATTTAACAATACTCAGTTAATTAAGGTAACGAGAAAAATAGGGAAGGTTCGAGCAAGGTGACGTTAATAATATTAGTAAAGCCTCAATAACAAGGTAAATGCAAACTCAACGTACGACTCTCACCGAGATATGCAACTAAATTGTCATAACCATCGCCTTTAAAATTATTAACTTTTAACTCTCTTGTTATAAAAAACTAAACAATCATTAAATATTAACTCACAAAATATTTTAAATAATAATGCCTACACTAAACAGTCTTGCATATCCAACAATGTTTCAAAATATAAAGTTGTCTCTTTGTTCGTAAATGAGTAATGGCTTGAGTTTCCTTACTCTAGTACTTGGATGAATGAAGGACAAGTTCAGAATAACATTTCATGTGCGAACCTGGCTGAAGCTGTCAATGTATTTTCTATTTTAGTCCATCCAAAGGACCCCATTCAACCTGACCACAGAATCAGTATTGTATATGAAATTCCCTGTGAAACATGTCATGAAATACAATTATTCACAATACACAGAAGCCACCGAGAAAGAAACTGGTGTGTGTCAAAATGCATGGCAAGTTTTACCCATCGGTTTTAGTTAAATTATTTTAACTTTTGTGTTTTAAACTTAATTTTGTGTGCAGTGTCAGTAAACAGGCTATTTACCTAGCCTGTTGACTCGTTATTTGTATTAAAAAAAATAACAACAGTGTCTATATGTAACCTGTAGATGACAGAAAGTCGCCCTTTGTTGAAGATGTGGATTGCTGAGACTGGCGTTATTCCCCCAATATTTTTCCTGGATGCCTGATTCACTCGAAATTATGTACAGACTGATTACAACTCACATTACTTAAACGAAACAGTAATATCAGGTTGTACTTTCGAGATATTGCATGACCTATTACAGGAGAAGACTGCTGTTGATTGATATACCAAGTACAATTTTACAGCTATCTACACCATGGGCAGTGAATGGCGCTCAACAATAGGTAGCTAGAGTTAAAGAAACTTAACGAATTATTTTGACCAAATTGTTATGTGAAAACCACACATACCCCTTATAAACATTTTTGAAACTTCTGGGTTATTACAAGGGAATAGCAAACACGTGATACACCATACATTTTCTTCCTCTT
>NW_013754702.1:0-2516 GCF_000517525.1 Limulus polyphemus | reverse complement strand
GGGTTCTAAAAACAACAACAAAGTATTAATGTTTTTCTTTGTTTCATTGTTTGTAGTTAAACACAAAGCTGCACAATGGGCTGTCTGTGCTGTGTCCACCACGGGTATCGAAATCCAGTTTCTAATTCAGCAGACTTACTGCTGTGCCACTAGGGGACCTAACGATTTTCAACGTCAACAATGAAAATCAATTTACTTTTTCATTAACGAGTAAACTTTCAATATTTTTTCAGATTTTTTTACAAGATGAAATTATTTAAAATGTTCCTGTTTTGTTTCTGATAATGGCAAGTGTTACTGGTGGTATTCTACTGGTTGGGCTGCTTATGTACAAAGAATTACCACGACACTCAAACAAGGTTAGAAGAATTTGATTTAAAAAGTTTAGTAATGATATTTTAAACTACAAAGTAAATTTTAAACATATCAACTAAATAAGTCCGACCTATTTACTAGTACTAGTTTTATTTAAAGTGAATCGGCACGTCTACTTTCCATTATATTGTATTGTATGTTTATATATATTGGAAACAACTGTATTCACATTTTTAACACAGGAAGAAACAATATCCAGTGAACTAACTACTGTGTACGAAACGTCAAGACAATCATGTAGTAAAGAACTTAAAGAACCAATTATGAACGACTTGGACTGTAGAATAACAATAAATAACGAAAAAGTATGTGAATCATTGGAAGAAGATTCAGCCAACGTGAACGTTGATGACGAACAATCAGGACTGTGTTAGACTTCAAAAATACTTTTTGCTGTTTTCCAGACATATGGACAGACGCTTATACAAGACGACACGTTTCTGTTCACCACTGGTTCTGTAGCTGGAGTTGTTCATGCCATAAGCCATGTGATTGTGGGCTTAATTCAGGACAAAATATCTTACAAGTGAGTTGTCTAGATATTAATAATTACTAAAATAATATTTGTTGTGTAAATTGTTTTCAGTATTTATGGCTCAGCGGTAAACTAGGTGGGTTATAACGATAAAATTCGGGTCTCGGTCCCTGCTACTTTGCACATAAAGTGAAAACATATCTCTGTAATTATACTCAGAGATATGGAAATAGTGAAAAATTTTGTTGTTTTAGCTACCAGACTGTAGGAGGTATTCTAAAGACACAAATATTATATCACATAGGGAACTATAGCTATGATTTACACATGAGTTTTATGTATTACTTTGTTTCATTGTTTGTAGTTTCATATTTCAAAAGCTAACAATTAACATTTCCACATTCCATAAATTTAATAAAAGATCAACGTATGACATGTAACCCTAAAAATGTATTATCCATCAGTTGAGACTTTTTGTTTGCTACTTTCTAAAGACTTTAACTCAATTAATATAAATATTATACTTCTTTTATGCTCTAAAATAATTAAGAATAATTTCAAACAATAATACTCAGGATCTCGTGAGTTATATATGATGATAAAATCTTCGAGACATAAGTCATAAGTTATTAGCTGTATGGACAAAAGTGCAAATTTATCATATAGTATTGAATTGGTTTGTGAATTAACATTTCCGAGAGCTAGATAGCAAGATTGCTCATTAATCTTTAAAGAGTTTAAGTTCTCGCTCATAAGATTGTGGCGTATTTATTCATGTCATAAAAAAACATATTTTTATCTGTTAGCTTTGGCATAGCAGTGACGTACTGGAGTATACAACACAGCCTGGTAGCTACCATAATCACTTATGGAGTGATTGATTCTTTGGGCCTTGTCTGTTGCTTTGGTCATCCCCTAGTCACTGCTATAGAGGTGAGTACAAGTGTTTTGAAAATATCTTATTATAGAAATATATTTACGTAAGATAAAACAAAGTCTGTCTTAAATGTTAATTTCACCTTCCAATCGTTTAAAAAGTATCGTTTAACTATTTTATTTCAACCAATAAAAACATCACATATGAAAAAAAAGTTTAATTCGTGTACATCTATGATATACTAGATGTGTTTGCTGATAGAAATGCCAACCTTTGCCACCAAAGGCTACACACTATATAGTTCATATAATGTATTTCCAAGCTTTTAAAATAATATAACCTTTAATTTGTGTGTTTAAAAAGGCATTTCGTGAAATAAATGACCGGATATTTTCATAGTGGTTTCCCAATAACAAAGGCCTCGTGACAGGGACAGTGGCTTCAGGGTTAGCTTTAACTCTTCTCTTTATGAATGGTGTACAGACATTCTTTGTGAATCCTAGTAATCTCCAACCTGATTCTGATGGGTAAGTTACAAGTTTCTATGAGCTAACGTGATATTTCTTATTTTACTTTTTTTCAACACATCATCAAAATCCATATTATTATTTTTTACGTTTTATGATTTCATTGTATTGTCCACAAATATTTTGGGTGAAGAGGGGAGAAGGATCGAATACCTTGGAAAACTCTAATAAATGTTGGTTGTAATGCTGCAGAAAGGAGTTGATGGTTTTGCAGATAGTCACGTGCTATTTTTGATTTTGCACTTGTGGTAACACTGTTATC
>NW_013754701.1:0-420 GCF_000517525.1 Limulus polyphemus | reverse complement strand
ATTACTTATTTTACCTATTCTGATCTTAAATAACTTAACAAGATCCGTACTTTTAATTTTAGTTACTTTTATAATACTAAATAAAGAATAAATATGAAAAACAAGAAATAAAGTACTCACCCAATCTTCGTTTTTCTTACCCTCGATTGCCGTGGAGAGTTAACCTGATTTATTTAGCGATTATAGTAAAGCACTTAAATTTTTTTATTTAATTAAATAATACACCAAAGAATATAGACTAATAACATGCAAAAAGTAGACAGAAGAGCCGTTACAAATTGATCCAAGCTAGTCGTTAACTTTCCTATGAGAACGATGTTGCTACTCTGAGTGAAATTGACGGTTATCTGTTCAGAATACAATGTTATACAATACCCCATTTGATAGATGAAAACCTTTGACTTTCTATTGGTTATAGGT
>NW_013754700.1:0-1074 GCF_000517525.1 Limulus polyphemus | reverse complement strand
TATATATATATACTAGCTGAGTTACCCGGCGTTTGAAATGTATAGATCAGTATTTTACAGCAAATTATTCAATAAATAGACAAAAGCTGTGATGCGAGAAATAAAAAAGCATTTAATCAAACAAAGCTTTATTTGAAATTAGAACTTACAATACTTCTTTATATACAATATTGCATGTTTTTCCAAAAGGAGAGTATACATAAAGATTGTTAGCTGTTCCTACTCTAGAGCATCCTACATACAGTTGACCATGAGAGAAGCAGTCTTCTTGTAATTGTAGCCCAACAACTTTCACTGTTTGTCCCTGTGATTTGTTAATCGACATGGCAAAACTTAATCTTACTGGAAATTGTAAGCGCCTAAACTGAAACGTCATCTCTGATGTTATTAGAGATATCCTGGGAATAAAAGTATCTTCACCCTTGCCACAACCAGTTTGAATTTGTGCTTCAATGACATGAGGCTGTAATGCCTTTATTATTAATCTGGTACCATTGCAGAGTTTAGGCTGATCTAAATTTCGTAAAAGCATTATAAGAACTCCAACTTTAAGTTGTAGTTGGAGAGGAGGCAATCCTGGAAATTCCAAAGAATTTAGAAACTCTGTTGGATAGTTGACAACTTCATTTTGATCGATAACTGTATCGACTGATTTGTAAATATAAGGATTCCCTGGAATATTTTGGAGTAGTTGTTGGTTGATAGGATTAACTGTCATTTCGGTGCCATTATTGCTCTTTCACACAACCAAGTAAAGTCTTTGTAGTGATAACTAAAGTTAGTAAATACTTTTTCTTTTAATTCATTAACACTTTAAGCCACTGTGCTGATTGTAGATATAATGAATTTGTTGTCATGGTCCACAGGAACTTTTCCTTTGCCAAGCTGTAGGAAGTTTTGAGCAAATAGACCTGAATTGCGATCACCATAAATTATTGCTCGCATGTTGGTTGTAAGCTTCAAGGTTTTAACATTGTGCCACAAACAGGAAGATTTAAGACATGCTCGAATTTCATCAGCTTTTGTTCCTTTAGGTATAACTGGCAGAGTCTGGCAAAAATCTCCTGATAAGAC
>NW_013754699.1:0-1074 GCF_000517525.1 Limulus polyphemus | reverse complement strand
GACTCTTGATACAGTTTCATATGATTCTGAATCCGACGTCAATAGAATGATGATAGGGATTGTTTTCAACCTAAAACGTCTAGTGAACCACAACTTTTCACACAAGGTGAACTTAATGATTTGGTGAGAGATTTGGGCCTTCCAAAGGATTCTTCAGAGATTTTGGGGTCCAGACTTCGAGCTAAGAAATTACTTTCTCCAGGGACATCATTTTACTGGTACAGAAAGAGTTTATATCATACTTTTTTGCAAGAAGGTTCACTGGTTTATTGCAACCCTATTGTTGAATTAATACCGATGTGAGTAATTCATAGCTCTTTCAGAAGCGAAACTTAAAGAAGGGAATTTTGTTGGGCCTCAGATTTGGAAATTGACTTCGGATGAACAATTCGAAAGGACAATGAAGAATGTTGAAAAAGATGCATGGATTGACTTTATAGACGTTATTACAAATTTATGGAAAGAAAAGGACCGACATTACGAAATATTATCAGTAACATGCTCGATAAATTCAAAGAGTTGGGTTGTAATATGAGCTTGAAAATTCATTTCTTACACTCACATATTGACTATGTACCTGAAAATCTCGGTGTTGTCAGTGAAGAACAAGGGGAAAGGTTTCATCATGACATAAGGGAAATGGAGAGGAGGTATCAGGGAAGGTGGAACATCAGCATGATGGCTAATTACTGCTGGTCATTGAAACGAGATGCTCCAGACGCAATACATAAAAGAAAGACCACAACACGTAGTTTTGAGACTAAAAACGTAATTTCACAAAAATAAATCAGGATGAGTGAGGATACATGTTCGTTTCTTTTCTTCATTTTGTTTGTATTTCTGTAATTAAACATAATAAAAAATGTTCATTGTGGTAAACGAAATAATTATTTCATTTAAGTAAGAATTTTTTCTTCTTCCCGATTTGTAAAAAGTCCTTACGTGACAGAAAAAAATTAATATTATTATCGAAATCTACGTAGCTGAATTATGGAAAATCCGTTATTAAAACAAAAACAACTTTTATGAAGTTTAAATTCGCAGGTCTGTTATATGACAAATACAAGATAACAT
>NW_013754698.1:0-2322 GCF_000517525.1 Limulus polyphemus | reverse complement strand
CAAAACACATACATGTCTATTATATATGTACCTAAAGTAATGCCCATTATTCACCCATCTTTACGTCAGATGTTCGAAGAATAGAGCAGGACGCTGAAGCTTTCTTGCAGGAAGGCTTGATGATGAAGGACTTTCATCACATGAACGTGCTTACCCTGATTGGTGTGTGTTTCGACTGCGACGGATCGCCAATGGTCATCATCCCATACATGAAGTTTGGAGACTTGTTGTCATACATCAGGAACGAAAACAACGTGAGCAGTTATAGTCTTGTAATCTGTACGATTTTATATTTGTTGTTAATCAATGTGTTATTACCTATTCAAATACCGACTGGGAAACCGGGCGTGGCCTACTGTGAATCTGTGAGTCCATTGTTGTTTGCATCCCGTTACCGAAAATCGCGTTCTGTAATTTGGGGCCGAAGTATAATAGTGATGATAAAATCCAACTATTCAATGAGAGAAGCTTAGGATTTGGCTGTGGTTACTGTAAACTAGCTGCCTTCCCTGTAATATTTCATTTCAGAATTAATAACGGCTAGTACATAAAGTCCTTGTGTAACTTTGTGCAACAAATAATATGAAACACTGATGGAAGATAAGGAACTCATACTGTGCAATTTAGTTTTTTACAGATTTAACAAGGAACTCATACCGTGCAATTTAGTTTTTATACAGATTTAATAAGGAACTCATACTGTGCAATTTAGTTTTTTACAGATTTAACAAGGTAATCACATTGTGTTTCAAAAGTCATAGAGTTTACCTACATGTTCAAACAGGCGAAACAAGGAATAAGAGAAGTTTCTACTATATTCAAACGTGGAGGGAGGATGAAAAAAAGGATGATACTATTTTTGGATGAAAAAAAGGATGATATTATTTTTGGATGAAAAAGGAAATGAATGAGGAAGCTATATTTGGGAATCAAGAAATTTGCTCCCTCAAAAATATTATTGTTTTCAGTGAAAACTGGTGGATATTTCAGGCTGTTTTTACACCTTTTAAATATGTTTCTATATATACGGAGCCCCCCAGTGGCACAGCGGTATGTCTGCGGACTTACAACGCCAGAAACCGGGTTTCGATACCCGTGGTGAGTAGAGCACAGAAAGCCCATTGTGTAGCTTTGTGCTTAACTTCAAACAAACGAAAAATATCTACATATACGTACTCGGGATTCTTATAATAATGTGGCCTGTACTGAGCACATGTAAACTGCTCGAGATTCTTATACATAACAAAATGTAGTAGTAGTTGTTTTTTTTAGTGTGTTACAGCAAAGCTGCAGACAGATTACTTGCGCTAACTTAGTTCTTAAATTAGATCGAAAACAGCCAGCCAACAGCACCCATCGCCAATTCTCTGGAAGCTGTAATATAATAGTGGAATCTGGCCGTCATTCTTATCGCGCACCCACTGCCCCAAAGTGTGGAGCGTATTTTTGAATCTATGGAACGAGAACCACAACTCAGGCACGAGAGTCATTGAACAAAACGAAGTAATGTATTTTACTTAGTTTCAACCTGAGGCATTAAGAAGAACCTTAAAAAGTTTACTCGAAGATTTTCAGAAATTCAAAATCCCTAATTAGCATTTAACTCTTTCACTGACTTCCATCTAAAAACGCAGATTTAATACGTTATTTTTACACAATGGATAGGACAACGTCCTTAAATCTGTATAAAAACTAAATTGCACAGTATGAGTTCCTTGTTAAATCTGAATAAAAACTAAATTGCACAGTATGAGTTCCTTATTAAATCTGAATAAAAACTAAATTGCACAGTATGAGTTCCTTGTTAAATCTGAATAAAAACTAAATTGCACAGTATGAGTTCCTTATTAAATCTGAATAAAAACTAAATTGCACAGTATGAGTTCCTTGTTAAAGTTGTATAAAAACTAAATTGGACAGTATGAATTCCTTGTTAAATCTGTATAAAAATTAAATTGCACAGTATGAGTTCCTTGTTAAATCTGAATAAAAACTAAATTGCACAGTATGAGTTCCTTATTAAATCTGAATAAAAATTAAATTGCACAGTATGAGTTCCTTGTTAAATTTGTATAAAAACTAAATTGCACAGTATGAGTTCCTTATTAAATCTATATAAAAACTAAATTGCACAGTATGAGTTTCTTATTAAGTCTATATAAAAACTAAATTGCACAGCATGAGTTCCTTATTAAGTCTATATAAAAACTAAATTGCACAGTATGAGTTCCTTGTTAAATCTGAATAAAAACTAAATTGCACAGTATGAGTTCCTTGTTAAATCTGTATAAAAACTAAATTGCACAGTATGAGTTCCTTGTT
>NW_013754697.1:0-2395 GCF_000517525.1 Limulus polyphemus | reverse complement strand
TCATTATATTTTCAAACAATGAATTCTAGTATTACATCCCATCAAGCTTTCAAGAAATTTTCCTGTGCTTTACACATAACATTTTCTCTACGATTGTATTGTTTTATTTATTTCACTGGTGTGTATATCAGCGTTTAAAATATCGACCCAGTGACAGTCTTTAAACATTTAAAAAATTAGTTTTTCAATAAATATCGTGGTGTAACAGAATAAATAAGAACTACATTTTTTGGCGTTTCTTAGGCAATTACATGCTACCAAAAATAATCACTTTTGGAAGGGACGTGTGAAAATCCTTTCCGACATAAAATATACATAAATTCAAATCATAAATTATGTTCAGATCGGGTATACCGAATTTCTTAGAGAGAGGTGTCCCTTAACAACATTGGAAAACAAATGAATTTGGATAAACTTTGGTTCCCAGGGCCTCCAAAGAAAGAGACCTAGAATCAGTCTTAAGACAGACAGCCGTTGTAACTAAACTGTGGGTTCCTGGAGATATATGACATATAGTACATACATTGTGAATTTTCTTTTATATTTAGCCTTTGTAAAATCGAAAGAAATCCACAAATCCCATCTGTGAAAAATATTGGACCTTGACCCCTAGAAAATTTCAAAAAGGTAAGATTCCCAAATCTGTCTATTTCGGTCATATTGGGTTGTCGCAAGGTAAATGGATTGGTTGACTATAAAACGAAAGGCAAGCATAAAGCTGTAGCTTGTTTCTATGTTATTATTTGTTTTCTCTTTTACCCTTTAAAAATTAATTGAAAGGCACAATTTCCACATGTTTCTGTTCTAACTTGTGCACATTGTCGTACAGAAATCCACAGGAGCTGTATCCGGTGAATCATGGAATCACATGATCACACATGACTTGTGTCGCTTATCCAGGCAAAAGCACTTCTTGATAGTTTTGCACATTTTGCCTGTAATAAGTGGACGGCTTTTGTTATTGTTTTATGTGCCTGTGATTTCACCACCGTTACGATTAACAATGCTTTAAAGTGTTTACTCCTCTGGTGAATGTATATGTTGTAGTTTATAAGTCCTTTCCCTGCCTTGAATACCATTCTCTCTTGATACCAACTGTATTATACGGATCTTATTGAATAATATATAGTGCCTTACATAAGTCTTCACACCGCTTTGGTGGTAATCAATTTTAGGTATTTTCTTGTGAAAGATATTAACTCAGATGGCTAAAAGTATTTATTATATTAATCTCAGACCAGTTTTTAAAGATTACAAAGAACAAAACATGCATTGTTACCCAAGTCAGTAATATAACTCACAAAACAAATATTTTACACCGAGTTCTTCCAAACCTTTTGTTTGTTGTACTGAAATTTCTTCTGGTCCTGTAGCCTAATTGTTTTTCATTCTGTTGATAACTATTCGTACATGATTTTCTTAATGGATGGCATTTTTACGTATAAAGTTCCTAAATGTTCAGTCAATATATCCGTGAATATATTCTTTACATGTTAAGAAACAACATGCGGCCTTCTTGAGTATCTACATCTGCAACTTAGATTCATTTTTAAACCACCATGTTGTCTGCAGTTTTACTTCAGATATAAAGGTCACATTTATTCACTGAAAATATCAAATATAATCTATTAATTTACTTTTCATTTAGCAACAAGATTACACCGGCTCTACGACCTAAAAGTGATGATGCGAGTGACAGTACATTCAATATTATTTTAAGGTGTTAACAAGGGTCTCTGATGAACAAAGCCTGCTATAAAAGAGAGGGTTACTCATATGTATACTAAGACCGAAAATTAACCAGGCCACTCACCATATAAATTGCCGTTTGTATTATATATTATTATTTCATTCGTTCCTAACACAGTTATTCTATCCAATGAAGTGTTTCAAAGCTCATATTTACCAAATAATGTCGAGAAGACTGAGAGTTATAGTTTTTTTGTTAGAGATTAATTTTACGTAGATTCTAATAAGTTGGGATGGTCTAATGTATCAAAGTCTATGGAAAGTCTATAGCAAAGACAAGCATGGAAAATGAACATGAATAAACAGTAAATATTAGAAAGATTAGGGGTAAACAGTAAGTTCACACTACATGAAAAAATAAAATGCAGAAATGAAAATTAATTTTCTGAATGAGAACAAAGCAATGATCGGAGATCACTGATTCCAGGATCTAGATTTATTCCACAAAGTATTCCTTTAAAATATATAAGGCCTCTCAAACTAACAAACCTGTTAAGAATAATAGTGATCTTATAAACGAACAGGTAACGATGAACACTCCTCACATATCCCTAACATTATTAATCTCTCAGACATAACCCTATCAGAATCAGAACCTTTTTAAAGGTCTCGACTTCTGCCCTAACAATATACTTTGTTAATGAAA